>NC_044016.1:3996904-4297380 GCF_900496995.4 Aquila chrysaetos chrysaetos
TTTTTTTTTTTAAATGAAATTGTCAGTAGTTGAAAATAGTTCATCAAGATACAGGGCATCATCTGCAGAGTTTTAAACTTGAGAGCATTCACTGCAAACACATCTCAATTTGGAAACTCTTAAATTAAGCTGTCATTACATTTTACTTCACAGTTTCTCGGGGAAAAAAAATGTATCTGCAATTAGTGTAATTAGTTGCCAAAAGACATAATTAACAGCCAAATACACTGATTTTTGCCCTCTACCCCCCCCCACCTTAGCAGTTGCAGCTGCTGGTGGTTTAGTCTCTCAAGTTTTACTGAAAACTGAGTTCCTGTATCAAAATTAGTTGTATTATGTATAAAAAAAATGTATTTTTTTCTGATATTCAAATACACTTAAATATATACATAACCCATGTGTAAAGACCTACTCATGATGTGAGATGACAGTGTTAATAGAAAATACTAATGGAAATTTAATAGCTACTTAGAAAAAGCTTTTAGAAGTTCATTGATGCAGCATTTCATGCATGATACTGCTTTTAATGGTAAAAATACATGATCAGTCTGCATCTGACAGGATGTTTCCATTGCAGTTGAAAATGGGGGAAAGTTAAAACTAGGTGAGCGTTGTGTAGACTGGTTGGTTATGAAGTGCTGTGGAATGTGTTGGGTAAACTAATGTGTATAGATAGAATTTACACAGTGTTTAGGTTTAAAAAAAAGAAGTATGTGTCTTTAAAAATAAACATGGTTTTAAAAAAGTCCTGTTCAGGAGAGAAAACAAACAACAAAGGTAGCAACTTGGATCAATGTATCAAAACTATGCCATTTGGTTTTCTAATAAAAAATCAGGATGTAATTTTTTTTTCCCCCTCCAGATGTCCAAGAGCAGTAACTGCTGGATTGGGGTGCTTAGGGGATTCTTACTCTACAGGGCAAGGAAGAACAGTGTGTCCTCCCTGTGCTGCAATTTCCTTGAACATATAATATAAAACAGTGTTTCCAGCTTTCCTGATGTTTGTTTTGCAACACATTTTGGCAATGGAAAACAGTCAGTCATGTTCTTCCAATTTGTATTTATATAATGTATTAATATTGTAAAACTTTGTAGAAAACCTATTCAGTCTTATCTCCCAGAGCAGAAGGTTTGAATATGGATAGTTGTTCTTTGTATAGGGTTTACTTTCCTTTCTTTCTCAGGGTAGCTTGGGTTTAGGTAGGCTGTTGGCCCTTAGTACTATGGTATATGGGGTTGATAGCAGTTTTTTATTTTTACTGTAGCTCTTAACAAATTTTAGATTTGAATCAGAAGTTGCCTACTGCAGTGGTGTTTTATAATTTGATGAAGTTTTCTTAACCCATCTTAATAACATATATGCTGGCAAATAACTAATGAGTAACAAAGCATTTTCTTCCTGCGCCCTGATGATGCTTGGTTTTACTATAGTTCCATACTTGGTTTTCTCACAGTCATTTCCCTGAAGCTAAGCTGAGCCGTGCTTTCCTGCTCTTGTCAGGCACTTTTGAGTTTGTAATTCCAGTAATAGAATAATAGGAACAGTCATTTAGAAAAGTTTTCAGAATAAGTAATGATCAGGTAAGTCTGACTCGGTGCATGCAAACCTTGCCACAGTTAGTCTTGTAAAATTCAGCCTTATTACAAAGTGCATTAGATACAACATACTTTTGGCTCATCCAAGGATAATAAATGCTTGCTCTCTTTTTTGTATGTGCATGTTTCTGGCATAATTGTCATTGAATAGCCTTGCTGAGAGGTTAAAAACAACTATGTACTGTAATAGGGGGTCTGTCTTTTTGGTGAATAAAAGAAAAACGATTTGGAGGGATGTAATATTCTTTTTTTTTTTTTTTTTTTTTTCTCCCTAGTCTGTAGTGTATTTAAGTTTTCAGTATACTGTTGCTAGTCATATTGTTCATATGGTGGCATTTCATGAGGTTTTTTGGGTTTGGGGTTTTGTTTGTTTACATTTCGGCTGTAACATTTGAAATACTTGTGTAAGTGTTGGTTCTAATACTTGGGCAGGAGGAGAAAGTAGCATGTATGTTTAATATCATTGTAATAGTAAGTTAGGGGAAAGAGCCAAAATAGGTAATGGAATTTGTATTTTACCTTTTGCAGTTCACACAGTTATCTTTTTCTAGTGACATGCAAGGATATCCAAAATTGTGAATATTATTAGCTCAAGGTGTTTTTTTCCTCCCAGCTGCCTGTCAAAAGTTACAAGGTCCAGGTTTTTGCCTCTGGACCGTTTGGTGTTCCTCTGCTTCTTTCTAGACTGATGGCTGGTGTAAATTGCCACCGCAGCTGAACTTGACTTGGAAACTTTGCTTGGTATGGTATGTGTTTGCTCATCTATACCAGTAGGGATTTTTGCAGAAAACTAAGCTTAGTAATCTGTTGGCTTGTATTGTTTCTGAAGGCTATGTCAAAGTGTTATCTGGGATCTATAAAAACTCAAGAATCAAACTAGGATTTTCTTGGTGACCCTCTGTTTTCCTAGTTACATTAAATCATAAAGTGCTTAAGTTGATGGTTCCTGGTTCTTGATTATTATTTTTTTTTTCTTCCTCTGATGTAACATAATAGTAAGATACAGAAAGGGAAGAATGATAGCCAAGCCCAGTAAGCTTTAAAGTACTATTAATGTACTACTTCCTCCTCTTGCTTCTTTCTTGGAGGAAATAATACTCACTGTACCCCCCTCACCACCCAGCACAGAGAAAGGACTGTCTGGCCTTTCATCTTGGTTGCCTTTTTTTCCTTAGGTTTTTTGCCACTGCAAGACAGATCCGTGACTGCCTTTCCTTGTTGTGATAGGCATTTCAGAAACTCTTTTTAATTCTGAAGAACCTTAGGAAATCCTAGTTTAGTATATCAAAACTGCTCCCTGACATAACTAGGTTCCAGCTGGGCCAATGTATTGATAGATGTCAGTCACTTCTGATGTAGAGTCCATGTAAGGCAGATGGCTTTGCATGGCAAGTATCTCCAAACTACTCTTACTACTAGCAGGAGATACATTTTTTTTTCGCCTGTCTTAGCCACATCTGCAGAGCACTTGTTATGGCAGAGAAATCTGTGGGAGGCTTTCATTTCCTGAAAATTTGGTGAAGTGATTGTGCCCTGAGATTGTTTTATGGGAGTTATGCTTGAATAGTTGCAACAGTGTTTAGTCATAATGAGACTTGTAGCTATGTGGATTGTTTTATTACACAAACTTTCCTGTCCTTTCAAGGGGAGCCATGTTTCTCTGAGCAAGGTTTTTCTTAGCTTCCCATGCATCACAGAAAATCTCTGCACATGGATCAGTTATGGGCCATAGAAGATACGAAGTGTAAACTGTAGATGCATTTAGTGAAACCTCTGCATTCTCACTGAGTTTACTCATTCCTATACTGTGGGTTTCCCCCCACTTTTTTTTCAAAGATACCTGAAACTCGAAGGGAGAAAAAATTAATAGTGTCATGCTCATTCTTTAGTTCCAGCACTGCTAAAGGCAGTTACTCATGCAGGATGAGATTAGGCTGGAAATAATTGCCACCGGAAGTTAATAAAACCAGGAATTTACAAACTTCTAATTCATTCTTTTTGGAGTTGATGGGTATCAAGAATATCCTGACTTACTAAGGTTGCTGCTTCATAGCTCAGCTGCTCTGTGCTTATTAGAAATAATCTATCCTCACAAATATATCGTATTTATTTTACATATGCTAGCTATGACATTTTTCTCAAAAAAATTGTTATCTAGCCTGAGCCAGGCTGTCAGACAAGATGTAAATACTAGTTTGCCTTAATGGCCATTCCATAAAACTAATTTGCTTAATTGTCCCAGCTGACCCCAGCCAGAGTCTGCCCTCTTCCCAATACATAAATTTTGCAGGCTGGTTTTCATCCTATCAATGTCCAGCCATTTTACTAACAGCAAAGTTCAGGGAAGCGAGTTCTCTGTGTGTGTTGTTTGTTGGTTTTTGTTGTTTATTTTTTTTAAAGTGCCAGTGACTACTTAGTTCAACTATTCCTCTGTGCCACCAAAGTACACATGTTCTGGTCACTTTGGTGTTGCTGTTGGAGAATGTTCATTTCTTCCTGTCTGAGATACCGTCTCCTGGTAAGGTGGGATTTTTGTAGGGAGGAAGAGGAAGAAGGGGTTTGTGTTTCTTTGGTTTTTTTGTTTGGTGATATTTTCCATCACAGTAGCTCCAAGGGTATGGTCACAAGGTTGCATTCTTGCCTCTGTTCAGGCACCTTGAAGTACTGCCTGATGTTGAAGTATGGTGGTTGATCAGAAATATCTTTGTGGTCGATTGTGATGCAGAATAAAATGGGAATACTTGAATGTCTTTCAGTGTGTTTTTATTGTTGTCACTGGCTATGCTTTTCTAATGAGATGAAAGTGGCTGTATTTCAGCCAAAGGGGGGGATGACCTTTGAGACTGGTAACTTGACTGCTCTAACAAATGAAGTGGTATGACCACGTAGAAATTTTAATTAAATTGGTCCTAGTTGGAAACTTGAGTCAGTAGTCGGAATAGACAGAAGGAAAAAATAAGCTTGTAGTAATAAAGTCTATTTTCCTTAGTACCACTCAGAAATGTAATGAGGAAAGGCTCTTAAGGACTACATAAGAAAGGCTCTTAAACACTGTATATTCCTGAAGCTTTAAAATCTACTTGGTCAGCGTTTTCACTGTAGCATCAAGGAACCATGCAGCAAGGCTACAGCTTTGAAAGTATTGCTTTATTAATGAGGAATGCACCCAAAAAGGGATCCTTGTCCCTTCTCAATGAAAGCTTGTCAGAGCAGGAGTCAAGCTGCCTATTAAGCAGGAAGGGAAGTTGTCTTAATAAAATACTTGCAAAGCAGCCACCTGGAGATTTGTTTATTAGTTTGCTAGATGTTATAGACGATGCTGTAATACAGTTATCATCAGTTTGGGAAAACAGGATAATTTAAAGAAAAATACCAAAGGAAAAATCTTATCTCTTTATTCTGGTTTGTTGGTACTATTGTTTGAAACATGCTAGTGCTGATTATTAGAGCTGCTTGTTCTAAGAAAAAGATTTTTTTTTTCTTCCCTCTCTAAAATGAGTTCTCTAACAAGTAGCTCAAGAATGCAGGTACTTGCACAATTATTCTGTATGTCTAATAAAAATGTGCATGTTAATGTAAATTAATTATTTATTTATTAAAGAAATTCAGTCTTTAACCTGGTGTTAAATACCTCTTTTGGGGGTGTGGTGCTTGTGGAAAGAAACTAGAATTTTTCATCAAATCCTAGTTAGCACTTTCTGCTCTTGGCTTTTTGAAAGGAAAATATTCTTCATAGGACCTGGAGGGGTTTTTAAACTAGTGTTCACACATGGGTTTTATGCTAGATGGTTTTAGACTACAAACTCCCTGGTGAACGAGGTTCAGAGATGTGAGTAACTGTTTATGATGGTTGATAATTTTTAACAAAATATAGTTGGGGACAAGTTTTGGGCTTGCAGCCAGTTTATCTTTCCCAGTTGTCTCCTTTCACTTTGTCTGCTTTGTGTGAGCTCTAAGAACTTATGTTTTTGCCTTGTGTATATAAGCTGTATTTTAATATGCAGCATTTTGAGGGTGCTAGTTACCTAACAGACCTCTGAGAGAGTGTTTTCTCTCCTGTCTGATTTGAGTGACCTATGTCAGGACTGCTGTATTGGGCTGCACAATGTGTCAAGGAGGAGAAAAGATCAGTTTCTTAGATAAAAGTCAATTTCCATTAGATCTTAAGAATAACACAAAAAATAATCTAAGCGTTAAGAAACTCTCTATGTAGATAGAAGTAGTAGTTACTTTTTTCCTTGTAGAAGATATTTAAATGTGTTGTAAAACTAAGGTGAGCTTTTGAGCAAATACGGGTAGAGTTGAGTCTGATCTATTCTTACTCTTTTTAGGCCATCATGACTGCACGACCTATTTCCAAAGAGTAATAAGCTGTCTCATTTGAGTATCGATGTTTAAAAGCTTAAAATGTAAAGTCCAAAAAGGTGCGGTTTGATTCCTGGGGTTGGGGGTGGTGTGATGGATGTTTTTATTTTGCTCTAAACAAGTACCAAGACTTCTAGCTTAAAGCATAATTTATTTTTTTTTTTTCCTCCCCTCTCTCAATTTAAGAAGTAATTTCTATACAGGAAAAATTCTAGGTATTGCACATACTTTTTGTTTATCAAATAAACTGTTACAAATTACAATAAGGTTGTGTATTGTTACATAATGTCTTTTGTTTAGTATCAGTAAGAAATTGTATGTATATTTAAAATATTCTAGTAGTCAGTAATGGTTATTGTGTCTAGTTGTTGATTCCCAGAAGGCAGAATCTCTTTATTCCACATGGTGTTCAGTAAGTCTGATCTTTCTGTGGCCTTTAAGAAAGCATACATTTTTAATGTTAGGTCTGTCCCTTTTCCAAACTGAAAGCCTGCTACTCTGAGTGGAGATCTGTCTCTGAATCTTTTTTGTGCTGGGTCTCTTCCAGTTCCAAACAGCCTTGACTCCTGTCAGAGATTAATCCTTCTTGTTGACCTGTGCCATCAGAACCTTACAAAAATACCACCTTTTAGATTTTATATTTATGTGAGTCAAGCTGCTTTGGATATTGTTTGGAAAATACTGCAGGGTTTCTTTCCATAATGATAATTAAAATATATTACAGTATTTATTAAAGTCTCTTTTGTGTTAGTGGATGAATTTGCAGCTACTTCCTACTTTAGTATCAATGTTTTTTTAACATTAAACATAAAATGAAGGGAGTTGCTGTATACATGCCTCCTGTTTCTTTTGGGGGTTGTTCTTTATTTTTTTGAAGTCCACTTTGGAGAAGTGGAACTTGACAGTGAAAGACCACCAAAATGCTCTTGCCTTTAGGATATGTTGGATCTGGGCTCAGTGTACTTTGCAGTTCATCTTTCTCAGTTTTTGAGTTGGTTTTTTCTTTGTTTTTTTTATGGGTGTTGTTTTTCGTTTGGTTTTGGGGTGTGGGGGTGTTTTGTTTTTTGTTTTGGTTTGATTTTGGTTTTTTGTGGTGGTATTCCTAGCTATTGGCTTTCTCTTCAGAGACATATTCAGATAGCTCTCAAAAGAAAATGGTCTCCATTTCAAAAGCAACTGGCCAGCCATAATTTAAACTAATCCTTAAATGCTGCCTTGAATCAATGGGAAAGCTTCTACTGGTGTGAGAAAATTTTGCTCTGAGATAGAGTAGAATGTACCATTTCTGTACTCGGTATCTTTCAGGTTTTAGTACTGTATCTGCTTTTAAGTGTCAGCCACTTGTTAGGAATGTTTGCAAGGACATAGGATGAGTGTCAGTCACACTGTTGATACATACATTTATTTAACAGCTAATTCCCAGAGATTTTTCTGCTTAAAGAAGAATGGTGGAAGGGTGTGTTCTTGGTTTTTGGGTTGACAGTTTGTTACGGAGATGTTCATGTTTTTGCAGGTATTGTATGTGCAAATACAGAACTCCTGTCTTGTATTTCTGTTCTGTAAGTTATTTTGCCTTTGTTGCTATCTCTTTTGCATGTACTTTTCTACTCCCTTGAACTTGTGTCGTCTTTTCTTCTCTGTTGCAATTTTAGCCTAATCCAGCAGTGAGGTAGTTGGAGCTGTCATCTCACAGGTTGGCAGTATGCCTTACCCACATTTTGCTAAATATATGGCAAGATTCGCTCTGCCCAAAGCAACTGAGCTGTATCAGTTCACGTTTTAGTTGCCTTTCTCAGATTTTCTTCTAATTATGAAGATGGACAGCGTTGGGATTTTTTGTCTTAATAGTTCATTATTTCATTCCGAAATTGCACCAGTTTTACACAAGAAACTGTACGACAAATTCTTGTTACTGTTAAAATTTGCTTGATAGGCAAGATTGAATCATCACTTCATTTAAATAGGTTCAATATGGGTTAACTTTATTTTTCAGAGGTGTTCTTCTAGGACCTACTCCCAATATGATATGGATTTCTGTTTAAAACTAGTTGGTTGCATTTTTCTCACCATTTTCTTCCCCCAGTATGCAGGAACAATTTAAATGCTCTGTCTGTTGGGGAATACCTGCCACCCCCAGCATTTTGCCTCTCTTGACTACAAATCTGTTTTGTTTTGTTCCCCCCGCCCTGTTTTGGGAAGATACGGAAAAACAGCACAAAGAAGTGAAATTGCAGTGTTAAAACTAAATGATTAAACCCTACAGATTGGTGCATGAGCTTTCTCCCTTGAACCCCCCTCTTTTTTCTTTTTTTCTGATATGAGTGTATTTGGGGAGGGTTAAATAAATTTTTTTTTTTAAAAGCTTTTATCAGCCTTACTGTCTTCACGACACTTGTTAATATTTAAGATGACTCTTGGAAATATTATCTGACCATGTGTAAGGTAGAAGTAAAACCACATGCACGTGTTTTTGTAAAGAAGATGGTGTGGACATGATGAACTTTCTCAATAAGTGATCTGTATATTTTTTTTAATTGTTTTGACAGTCCTTTGTCACTTTCCTGTAACTTACAGTGTCCTAATGAAACAAAAGTTAATTGTATACTCTTTAACATACACACTTAAAAGTACACACCTCCATAGCATTTGTGGAAATGCAAGACAGTCTCGACTGATTATAGCAGTTGACAGAGTGGCAGATTAATTTTATTTTTCTTTCCCACCGGAAAGTATTTGTGCTTGCACTGGTCTTTTGTGGGTGTTAAAGCTTGTAGTGTTATGGTTCAGGTTTCATGAGCTGTTTTGAACTATCAGATAAGATACTTTTAATTTAAATTCAGGTTTTGACTTGTCAGTGTCACTAAATTTTTAATTTTCAATAAACATGATTTTGTTTGAAATTATTTTCTTTTATATAAAATATAATTGGTGCAAAATATTCAGGTAAATGTTTATTTGAGAGCAGACTCAGCTTAATTTAACCTCATAAAAACTGCAAATGTATTAACTTGCTTAAAACTGTGACAGCATCTGGCAGTCATTTCAGCAGGTGTTTGTATTGAGGGTATTAATATTACACACTCCCCCAAATTTGTTTATTGACTTTTATACTTCAGCCATTAACAAAGGTGATTATAGTGCCTTTTATTTACGTTATTAGATGCAGTAGCTAATACTGTTATGCTTTAAAATAGGGTTTTTCAAAATATTTTGGAGGCATTGAGGTTCTGTATTTTAAAATTGATTTTTCTGCTTTAAAGCAGGCAGATGTCTGTTATGTGAGTGTGTTTTTTAGAGAGGGACTTTCAAAATACAGCTCTTGGAGTTCTCTAGTCTGCATTATGAGCATTGTCATGTTGCTTGCTTAGGGAAGGGTAATGTGCAGTCTTTAGGAAATACTACTTTCTGAGAAGAATTCATCTGAAAGCTAGCACTGTAGCTGGTTTAGTCTGTTCAGGGCTTAAAACGGAGCATTTGGAAGGCTAAAAACAAGCACCGAGGCTACTTCTGTAACAGATCACTTAAGACTTTCAGGTTTCCTGATAGCGTTTCACTTGACGGTAGCTACACAGGCTGCATTTTGAGAAGTATTATCACAGTTGTTATTGTTCCTGAAATGTTAGATATCTATGCAGAAGCTGGTCAGCCCCTCAGAAGTGGGACAAAAACTGCTTGGCGAGAAAGAAGTCATTCTAGCTCACCTGACTCTCGTTATCCTTCTATAGCCAGCAAATTACCTGCGTGCAATTAGCAGGTTCATTGCAGGGCCAGGCCGGAGGCTCTTGGTTCCTGAAGCGTTCCTCCCTGTGAGCAGCTCTCACAATACGTCAGTCACTGTCGCTGTCACGATATGTTCCATGTGTGCTGCCGGGTGGACTGGTGCCTCCAGGCTGGCATTGCTCAGCAGTGACGGGCACCTTGGTGTGCGTGTGCCCTGGGCACCAGTCTGCTTCCCATGGGTTCCTGCTTTCCCCTGGTGCCCTTCTCTCATCTTCCTTGCCACTCGGATGGAAAAAAGGAAGATTTTAATTCCTCTGATAACCTGCTGTGAATCTGAGTGAATGTGTGCATATCCCTTAATGTCATCTGTGCTAGGAAAGCGATCTTCGAGCAGGACTCCTGCCATCCTTCTAAATCCACTGCAAGAAAATGAATACATTTCTTTTCTGCTTAGCCAGTCCTTCAGTGTTTCAGCCAAACTGACCTTTACTTCCATTTTTCCCCACAGGCTTCTGCCTTCCCTTTCCAGCAGTAATATGTTTTGTCCTTAGTGGCCTCCACGGGTTTACTTCTAAGGACCTGATTGGGGTTTGTCTCTGCCCTTTTCGTCGCCTACAGAGAGATCAAAATTCTGTGCTTTGATTTTTATTTTTTCCCGGTTTTCTTTGCTTATTATGCTTTTGCAGTGTTTCATGTGGCAGTTTTGTGCTATTGTACTGACCATCCAGAATCGGGGGGGGGGGGGTGTGTGTGTGAAATTTAGCCATTCTGACAGTCATTTTGTGTCTTCAGTGCAAAACAGGGCAACGGGCTTAAGACAAGACACTCAAAATCCCCGAGTAGCGTGCTTCTGGGCGATATTAGTGACAGAAATTATGATTACTGTATCAGATCTTAAATAGAAACAAGGGGTGCAAAGTAGATGCATGCTGCAGTGTTTGAGCACGTTTGGGTGTCTTTGCTATGAGAGAGCCTGGCTGCTGGTGGTGGCTGCCCGAATTCCTCCTGGCAGGGCCCGCTTCAGGCCCACGGCTCCTCTTCTGCTCTGGCGTGCGAGGGAAGGCTGGGAACTCTCCTGTAGCAGCTTCTCTCTTCCGCCCGCTGATATCTTGTTAAATTGGTAGGGTATTTTTGATCAGAGAGGAAAAGAAACGGGTAAAATTAGGTGACTGAATTGTGAGTATGCGATGGGTCTGCTCTGGGGTCAGTAACCTCCCGCAGGTGCGTGATGCTAACACTGGGCCAGACACTCCTTCACAGGAAAACGCACTGCAGTTCATCTCTCAATGTCCTTAAGTTTTTGCATAATACATAAATATTTAGCCTTTGCAGGTAGAGAAGCGCTCAGATGCTGGTGAGGTGTGTCATGTAAGTAGCAGACAGGGAGAGGGAGAGTGAGCTAGCTTCTAGCTGAGTTACGGAGGTTACCCTGTTGTTTTTAGAAGTGGTGGGGTTTTGGTAGAAGTTTGCTTCTGTCCTTAAAAACCTGTGCTGTTGCTGCAAAAGGGGTGGTGGTTCTTCCCAGTCGTGTGCTCTTGTCCCGTCTTTGGGGCTGTGCTGAGCTGGAGCAGCTTCTGGGCTGGCCTAAGGCTCATCATGGAGGTGCTTCTTGCAGGGTTAGTTTTCAGGTGGGTTAATGAGCTGATGACACTCTCTTAGACTGCCCTGAGCTGACTGTGTGAAGTTGCACACGTACCACCAGCTAACTTCATCTTTTTACCAGCTTCTGTCCTCTATTTAGATGTCCTGGCAGTGCTGTGATCTCTTTATGATACGTGGCAAGGTTTGCAGTTTATAAATAATCTGCTACGGTAGAGGAAAAATTAGGACCAGAAAAGAGCAGGAGGACACTGAAATAGCTTTTTCTTCAGAATTTTATTGGTTAGCTGTCGCTGATGTAGCATCTTGGGCTATGATGGCATGCATAATCCTATATAAATGCAATGTTTTGTAACTTATGTCAACCCCCCCCCCCCCCAAACAAGTAACCCTTAGGAAAATCATGAGATTAAGATCTTGAAATGTAGGGCAATTTTTAGAACTTTTAAAATTGCTTTTCTTTGTGTTTTAAACAGACTGGTTTAATATTTGGGGGGGGGGGTGTTTATGTTGGGAGGGGGGGTTGACATCAGTCTCTCTTCACCCTAACATATTCAGGAAAACTGCTTACTCTACAGTCTTGCTTTTCTGGCTGTCACTTTTACATCATGTTTTACCCAGTTTAAAAACAAAAAAGCAGTTAAAATGAAAAGGAAGTCCAAAATTCTTTTCTCACAGTTAAGCATCTGCAGAAACTATACCTTTTACTTACGTGGAGCTGGGCTTTATTTTCTAGACAGTTTTTGTTCTGGCCTTTTTAAAATTCTTGTAACTTTATTAAATGATGCTAGTTGTAGGGCATGCAGTGATAAGTAATTATTCCTTGCTTGTTTCGAGTATGTTCCATAAATATACGAACATGGAAAATTGAAACTAATGAATCAAAAACTTTTAAAATTGTACTCATCGCACTTTCTGCACCCTTTTTTAAAAGGCAGGGAGAGAATATACACTTACTTTTCTAAGTATAATTCAGACAAACAGAATGTATGTGTTTAAAACTACCTCCATGTTATAGAAGGATTTCTATGCTGGCCTGGGCTATTCCTGAAATGTTTGGGGAAAATTCTGCCTTGAGTTTTGTACTAAATGCCATGTTTACTAAAGGATTTCTTGATAACATCTGGTTAATAATTGAAACTCCAATGTTCCTCATTATGCTGATAGTGTTAGGTGAAAAATTTGAGGTAATTGTTAGGTGAAAAATTTGAGGTAATGAGGTGATGGAATTAGCACAGTGAATTATATGCTTGAAGAGAAAGCAAAAGCCTAGGCTTTTGTTCTTTGTTGTGGTGGGTTTTTGGGGGTTTTGTTTTTGGTTTTTTAAGCAGCTTTTGGCATAGCTGCTGTGTACATATGGAGAACATAAGTTAATTCTTTGTACTTTCTCATGTAATTTTATGTATGCTGTGTATATTCTGATTTTTTTACTAAAAATTCTGTGTGCTCTAGCATTTCCTCCCCACCTTCCTGACTGGATGTATTTGAAAATTGCTCTAGCGTTTTTCTGGTATAAAATGAAACTACAATTCTAATTAGCAAATTTCCTTTTTTTGTTGACAGATGATGATGTACCTGCAGATATGGTTGCAGAAGAATCAGGTCCTGGTGCACAAAATAGTCCATACCAACTTCGCAGAAAAACTCTTCTACCTAAAAGAACAGCTTGCCCTACAAAGAGCAGTATGGAGGTAACTTTTGTTTGTTTTTAATTGTAAAGTAAATCTTACTGTTTCAAGAATAGGAAGCTAATTAGTACTTTTCATAAGTTACCTAATGACTGAACTAATTCTTATTTATTTCATTAAAGGGTGCCTCCACTTCAGCTACTGAAAACTTTGGTCACCGAGCTAAACGTGCTAGAGTATCTGGAAAATCCCAGGATTTATCAGGTAATAACTTTTTGTACAAAAAAGGGGGTGGGGGAGAAGGGGTGGAGACGTTTTGACTTCACACACACACCCCCACACACACACATACACACCACCACCACCTCTGAACTTACTTTTCCTGTCTGTTCTCCAACTAAGAAACTGCAGTGAAAAAACAGCTACAAACTTGTTCTGAACTTCAAATTTGGAAGCATGATTTTAATCTGATTTTCAGAAGCTGGTCCTTTAGTCTGCCTGCTTCACTGCAGGCATGTTGGTTTGGGGTTTTTTTGTTTTGTTTTGGTTTGTTTTTTATTCTCTTCAAAGTGCTGTGTAGCTGTATCCAAGCTACTGTTAGAAGCAGTAATGCTGCAATGGTGCGGCACTCTGACTAGGTTTATTTACCATTTCTCATATTGATGTATTGTTCCAGTATATTATTTAAAGGTAGTTTGGGTATGTGATTATGGCACTTCATTGTGGAGAGAGGGAGAGAGTTTGTGTCTGTTTATAAATAAAAATACACATATACCTACATACGTATATGTACATATATTTCACATACTTATACAATATATGTACATTGTATAATAAACACATACATGCAATACATGTGAATATAATTATATAGTGTGTGTATGTGTGTGTGTTTTTTATTTGTTTGCACACACATATGTAGGCACATATATCCTACTTGTTCTTTTTTCTACGTCATTTTTCAGTCTCTCTCCTTCTACCCCTTTTTGTCTCCTGACACACTCTTCAGTTCCAGGAGATCTGCTGTCATTTTTCCCTGGAAAATCAACATCAGTGCTTGCCAACTCCCATTGATGTGGTTTCTGTTGCTTTTCTTGGGGTGGTGTTTTTTTGTTTGGTATTTTTTGGTTTTTTTTTTTTTTTTTTTTTAAGTCCATGTCTCCCTTAATGCTGTGAATTAAAACTGAGCAGCTGGCGCAAGGCTTTGGTCCGTTTTCATTGCTTCTGTTGAAGTCTGCTCTTTCTGGCTTCTCACCTTCTCCATAGTGTAGATTTTATCTTTCTCTGTCTCTTTCTGCCTCTGTATTATTGCCACACACCGCCCCCCCTTAACTCTTTTAATTTCATCAGCTGGTTAAGAATCATTTAACCTCAAAATTTATATCCTTGAAATAGCCAGAACCAACTGAAATCAACCTGTGTTATTCTACTTCCAGTTTCATTTCCTGATTTGGTATCTGAAGCCTTGTACAAAGTCATCTTGTCATAGACTTAGTTTCTCTTGCCAGTTCTTAGTTTTTCCTTAAGCTCATTGACTTCTGATGTGTTCTTCATTATGCTTTTACTCACCTTCTTGCTTTAGTGAAGGTATGTAACTTTATTCGAGTCCTGTGGTACAAATTACAGCATGAATGGCACTAATTTCCAAAGGAATTCTCCACACTTTGCTGCACATTCCTTTTGTTACTTTCCCCACATGAGCTCAAGAATGTATCAGGGTTGTGGAGGCTTCTCCAGCATGGAATTACGAGAAGAATTGTAAACAATGATTTTTATAATTTTACTTTTAAGATTGTATTCAGACCAGTTGCAATCTAACAAGGGAGTGTCCTTCTCAACCCGTTTTCTATTAATCTCTTTCCCAGTATGGATGATGGTTATTTTTTTTATTTTCCCCATTGAGTTTTTGAGATATTCCTCTAAATTTGTACAAGTATTGATTGCAGTGAGAATTGCTCCCCTTCTCCCCCAGTTTTTTGTTGTCATAGGTAATGGTAGCTGTTGTGACTGAGTTGTAAGCATGAGACTTTCTGGATTGTCATCAGTGGAGACTGTATATTGTCATCTGGAACATATAGCTGTTTATTTTAGAACTGTAGATGAACGCGTGGGACTAGAAATATAGGAAGATGTCTTGGTGGAGAACCATTCCTTCTTGTATGGACTCTGAGCTGAGGAAAATTTGGCAGAGATGAAAGGAGAAATGCCAGTCAATTAGAGCTTCCAACTGGAGTGGAGCCAGCAGTTGGAAAAACAGAAGAGTATTCCTTATTTTAATACTAATTTCAGAATTAGTGCTGCTGAAAGAGACTTGCTATTTCAAATTGTAAGGAGAGAAAAAAAAAAAAAAGTCAGTCTCAGATACTGTCAAGAAGAACACCTTAGAATTTTGAAATATTGACGTGGATTTTTTTTTTTATTATTTGCAACCCTGTCCTCCAGTGGTCTCTGCAGTGGACAATGAGTTCTTCAATCCTGAGACAGAAAGATTAATGAATATACAAGAATCTTGAAGAGAAAGCAACACATTATAGAAAATACGTAAATAATTTTTCACTTAAGCTCTTTAAGTAGAATACAAAAAATGAAGAAACCAAAAATTTAGATAAGAAAAAGGTATGGTGGAGCTGTGCTTCTTACATCACAAATGACTGGTGAACCTACAAATTCAGCATTTGTTTGACATCTGTAGAAAGTACTTACAGCTTTTAGATCTCATTGATCCAAATATTTGTATCATATGTGAATATAATATTTCTTGATTTACAGAAGGATTTAAATTCAGTGTATTCTGACTGTTTCCTTCTGTTACCTCAACTGTAAATGTATGCCTCTGCTTACCGGGATATTTCACAGTCTTCAGTATCACTTGCCTCGTCGTATCATTTAAATCCAGGGTTTCAATCATTTGACATACTCTTCCTTTCTGTTTATTACTGCGTAGGTTTTCTCCTCTCTTGCTTTAAGATCATTTGCATATCCATTTTATACTGGGCAGTTCTTGCTGACTTTTAACCATCTTTGGAAGACTTCAGTTCACAGACAAGTAATTTCTTTCTTTTCACTAAACTACAGAGTTGTAGTAGATACTGAGACTCTAGATTACTGGATCACTCATTGATGGTTCCGTGCATTAGGTACACGTACAGCTCATAGTTCGCAGAACTTACTGCCTTTTAAAATTTATTTTTTATTTTTCCTATTTATTTATGAGAAATTTTTCCAAGAACACTGCATGCTGTGTTTTCTGACATATTTCTACTTAGCAAGAAAATATTTTTACTAAATGCCTCCTTTTGGAATAAAAGCTATTTGTCTCTATCTTCTCCACTAAAATGGACAAAGAAGGTATCCATACAAGACACACAATTTACAATTCAGGATTCATGGGATGGCATTCTTTGTCTTTGTACAAAGAAGGTAATTCACTTTCAGGCAGCTTTCCCTGTCTTTTGTCTTGGTATTACTGTACTAGTTTCTATCTAGTAAATGATCAGAACTGAAACTGAAATAGCTTCATGCATATCCTGTGGAAACAGAATGACATAACCAACTGTGTTTCTAATTTTCAGTTGTCTAATGTATTATCACTTTATTAACACTTTATTAAAATTGTAAATAGTTCAACTGCCAACTTATGTTAGGGCAAAGATGAAGATTGGTGATGACCTCTTGCACTTTGTTTTTGTTTTTATTCTTGTCTATTTTTAACACTTATTTGGAAAATTATCTTTTTTTTTTTTTTTTTTTTTAAGAGTATGCATTTCATACTTAACCTTCGCTTTGTCAATAGGCATAAAACTGTCAGGAGTAGCAGCACATGAATGTTTCTGATTGGGTGGCCAGACAAATGTTTAAACTGTATTGGCTTATTTTTGTAAACTGGGAGGAAGAACATGTTGAATGCATCCTTGCTTTGACAGATTACTAAAAGATCCCCAAAATGTGAAGCATGAATTTATAAAACATAAGCATGGAGTTGTCTTTTGGACCCTGAGGATATTTAAGTCTTCACATCAAGAAGTAAATTAGCTTTTTCCAAATTATACTGGAGAATTTCACCTAGTAATCAGTATATTAGTGATTTGAGTGAAGAAATCTTAGATCAACCCCTTCTTCTTAATTGAGCAGAAGGGCAATTTAAACTAAATCTCTCACTTCTACAGGATTTTGGATAAAGGTGGGTAAAATCATCATCTTCATTTTGCAATCAGTGCCTAAGTTTCCAAGTAAATAAAACTTGAGAAATTGAGGGAGGGAGGGGGGTATTGTGGCTTTTTTATTGTAATATTTTTTTTTTTTTTATTGCAAGAAGCTTTTTTGACACTTTCAAAGTTGGTCCCTGCCCCTTGCGGTAAGGAAACACATCTGGATTTCAATTTTCATTTTGAGATAGGGCCTAGGGAGGAAAATGGGAGTGTGAGCTGTTGAGCAATGCAGAGCACAACAGTAGTGAACTTCTCTGTTCAGTAAAGAATTAATCAAGGTCCTAACATACATAAACTTAAAGGAAGAAAAAATTCTGCACGTTGTTTAGGGAAGTAACTGATTGTCTTGGGAAGAAGATTAAATTGTATGCCTTAGGGATTTGTGTGTTAAAAGGAGAACACGGGTCGTGGAAGGCATGTGAGGATTTACTGCCTTGCATTCACAACATTGCATTTCAGCTTGTAAGACAGTAGAAGACTCCATCTCCACATCTAACTGGAAAGCTACCAGAAAAAGATGAATTCAGAAGCAATGTCCTGTGATGCATTTCAAGGGTAATTAGGACCGTAGAATGAATTGCTGCTGCCTGTTTGACACAGGAAAGAACCTTTATATCTCCAGTGGAAAAAGACCTTTATAAAAACTAGCAGTGATTCTGCATGCAATGTTTTTTGGTGATGCCCAACCTTATGGACTGCTGGTACATGCTCCCCAGACTTTGGGCTCCCCAAGTGCCTCTTGAGCATAAGTCCTTTCCAGACTCCTTGCTTTTTATTAGTTTTGCTAACTTACTGGCTTCAGCCTGGCTCTTAAGTTGGAGTTTTTTGTTTGTTTGTGGTTGTTTTTTTGTTTTGTTTTGTTTTTGAATAAAAAGAACGTTTTAATCTGGCATTAACAATACTGCTGCTGAAGGGAACCGTCTTGGCCAGTTTCTGGACAGTCATTCCTGTCTCATTCCTTGTGGCCATGCTAGCACTTCTGTAGCTTGCAATGAACTAAAGTCGCTGATCCATAAAAAAATTAGTTTGGAGGAGGATGGGTAAGGATGAGGAAAAAAATTCTGGTTTATTCTGTCCATGATCAGTAGTACCAACCTAAAGGATACTTTGGGAGCAAATAGCTATAGGCATGTGGAATGGTGAGACTTATCCCTTTTGTACAGCATAGATTTTTGTTGGATTAAAGTGGCATGTACCTATAGCTTATGACTGTATGCTGTGTTACTGTTGAGAGCAGCCATCAGTCGATGGGATAAATGCCCTCGTAGCATCTTAGAGGAAATCGGTATTTGTGAATCACCAAGGTGACATTAATACAATGGTGCAACAAGGAACAGGTTCAGGGAAAGTCACTGCAAAGTCAGTAATAGTTCATAATTTCTACTAACTGGTCTGACCACAGATGTAAGCACGACACCCTGGAAAAACAGCTTTAATCAGTTCTCTCATAGTACACAGGTTCTGGTGATGTGGTCTGTAGACCACAGTTTAGCTTCTTTGTAAAAGGCACAGTTCTGGTCCTTGCAGTTCATGTCTTCTCTCTTCTAGCTGGAAATAATGTAATTATTTGTGCTGCTTTACCCAGCGAAGTCTTGGGGCTTATCTTTTTTTTTTTTTTTTTTTTTTTGTTGGTGTGTGTGTAATTTCACATGGAAACCATTTTTCAGAATGTTATTCCATCAAATTTAGTAGGTTGTGTTTCTGAGGGTCACTTTAGCGGTCTTCCTGTAGTAGCCAGAATCATGATCCTATTGCTCCCTAGGTTCAGATGCTCTAGAAAAAAATGAATAATGCAAGGGGCATTACATGGATGTAATTGCATTATGAATGTAGCAGGAGTTTTTAATGCCTTGCATACAAATCCTCTTGGAAGCTGCTCTGTACGGTTCTGCTTGAGAAAGGATCCTAAAGACAATAACCTAACAAGTGACCTGTGCAAACAGAACCCCCCTGCTCTGAGGATACCTGCCACAGAAGGGTCTTGTGAGAAAGCAAACTACAGATGGTGCTTTCCTATATGAACTGTCGTATGTAGAGTGCACACCTGCCCAAGAGCAGGGGTTTAACGAAGTGCATTCACGTCTCCACAGAGATACAGGAATGCCACTTTCTCAAACCTCTGAAGAAATACAACATCTGGCAAGGCTAACACTTCTTCTGGCTTAGATTTTTCATTTTGAAAGAAAGAGCATATATGGGAGTAAGTGGAAGGAGGAGACTTTGGAATTATTGGTGGCTACTGGTTTCCTGCATCCCAGACGTTCTTTTTCCTAATGTGATTGTTGTGGGAGAACATGGAAGTTTTACTAGTAGTTTTTCCAGACAGTGACTAATTCTGAGTAAATTCTTTTGTGTTTGAAAACATTTGCAGAGATTTTGGCTTTGGGACCAGATTATTATTATTATATAGATAATGTGGGTTAATTGAACCTCAATGAAGCTAATAGCATTGAGGAGCCAGTATATCTGGAACGTGCACAGTAGCCTACTTAATGCCTGCAATTGTATGCAGATTGATTCCTCCAATAGAAAAGGTGAACTAAAAAGTTTTGAAAGAGGTCTTGAAGTCTATAACTTCTACCTGACTCCAGAGTCAACCATTTACCTCTTTCTTTTGCCTTTAGAGTTAGATGAAATGAACTTAAAACCCCAACCCCAAAAAACCCAAACTACTTTGAGATCATTGGCATTTTAAATGGGAATCTTTCAAATGGCAAGTTGGTGATCTATTTTGGTCAGAATTTGGGCTGGTTAAATATGTCAATAATCTTATATAGATTACTGTTTAATAGCAGCACCTGCAGAACAGTATCTTCAGGAGAAGTTGCCAGATGAAGTGGTTCTAAAGATCTTCTCCTACCTGCTGGAGCAGGATCTCTGTAGAGCAGCTTGTGTGTGTAAACGCTTCAGTGAGCTGGCTAATGATCCAATTTTGTGGTAAGTGAAAAGCTATTCCTCATTATCTTGAGAAATATTAGATGTGCTGCATGAGATGCCAGTACAATAGAAAAATTGAAATGTTTGTTGCAATTAGTTGAATTAAAATGAATTTTATTTTAATATGTCTGGTTTACTTAAGCATTATTTGTTACTTATGAATATCTGATTATATGTGTTAAGCAGTAAAACTTTTGATTCGCTAGTAGTGTAGATATTAGTTAAATAATGGCTGTTTTAAAAAATCAGTGATGTATTCCTTCAGTAGCTACTCCTTTCCTTCTTCCCCTCTTTAACCTTTTGCAGGCTTCTGTGGGGATTGTGTTACTTGACACAAAAGAAACAACACATTTCTTAATGTTAGATGCAAGTTTTGTCTAGTGTTACTCCAGGTTTGTTGGTTTTATTTCATTTGGTTTGATTTTTGTTCAGTGGTTGGATACTCAGGCTGTTTTTCCCTGTATGAATCCACCCTGCCCCTGGGTTATTGAGAGCTTGGATAAATGGGATCTAAATTTGTAATTGTTCTATAAGGAAAAAAATTATATCTGTTTCTTCATCTTTATATTAAAAAAACAGCTTAAGACAAGAAGAAAAATAATAAAGTTTGAGTGTAACGTCACAAAAATGCTCTTCTTCCCTTTCCCCCCCTTTTCTGTGCTAAAGACTGTTTTGGGGATGTCTTGTCAGATGAATTACAACTTCTGAGATTCAGTGTCATCCTGTAAGTCTGGGCTTAATATCAGCAGGCTCAGACACTGCAATTATTTGTATTCTGGCACTAATCAAAAGAATCCAATTGTTGTGTGCTATTTTCTTCTTCTTAAGCCATTGTAATCTGTCTACTGATGAACTCTTTTTGAAATACAGTGCATCATTTGTTCTCTGTGAATGCATTTTTTTTTTTCAACCTTTTTTTTTTTTTGGCAAGGTGAGGAAGAGGTGGTGGCACACTTCGTCTGAAGTTCCTGTTATTCTTGTGCTACTAGCTTTCATAAGTGTTAAAGCAATGGTGTAGTTAATATACAATTAGACTCTGATTCCACAAGCAGTGTAACTAACTGCTTGAATTTCTTCATGGAAATTACATGTTGAGAACTGTTTCGCTTGGATCATGAAATGCACGTCAAAATTCTTCTTAGAAAAACACAGAAGTCAGTCCAACAGAAAAATTGTTTTGGAAGCCTTTTAAAGGAGTTGATACTGATCTTGGTCAAATTCACTGTCACAGACTGGCAAATGCTGTTGGAAAAAAAAAACAGGTTTTAACATTTGGTGTGTTACATTAAAATGGAAGAGTGATCAGAAATACATTAATTTCCTTTTCTGCTTGACAATTCTGCTCAGGAAAAGATTGTATATGGAAGTATTTGAGTACACTCGTCCAATGATGCATCCTGAACCTGGTAAATTTTATCAGATTAATCCAGAAGAATATGAACATCCAAATCCCTGGAAAGAAAGCTTTCAGCAACTGGTAACAGTAGTATTCATTTATATTCCAATTTAAAGATGGTTTATAAAAGTAAAAACCCGAACTTCTGAAATGTGGCTGACAATAGTAATTATTTTTGGTTTAGACTTTAAATGAGATTATGGGACTGAGCAGGTGGGGAGAGATCCTTGTATTGCATTATGCAATAGGGGGATATCTGAAGTTATTTCCTCTTTTGAGGCACACTTTAGGGAGACACATCATGATAAAGTGGAGTGCTTGAGCATCCAGCTCTTCTGTCTTGGGTTTTCCTCATGTTTTGTATCACTGAAATTCCGTGCAAGAGATTCTCATGGTCTGTGGCTCGCAATAAACTTCAAGTGTATTGTTGTTGTCATATTAAACCAGTGTGCATGCTGGTTATCAGATTCATATGCATCTTTCTCTAGTAAACCAAACAGTATGTTGACAATATCACTTGGGCTTAAATAGTGATTTACAGCTGACGTGACTGGAGCTAAACAAGTTAACCTTTAAGCCATGTGATTGAACCTCTAATCCAAAGTGTCAAAGGTATTGTAAGAATGGCTGGGCATGATATTTGAAAAACATAAGTAAGGGAAATAAGTATCAAGGTGAGTGTATTATACAGTGCTATGTGTAATTGGTTAATGAAACTCTAAAGCTTGTTGAGGACAAATACTTCACTTGGCTTCTTTGTTCAGTACTCAATCAAAAGTGAAGGTATAGGATTCTTTTTTCCTCACCATATAAATGCAGTTTGTTTCGTGGTAAGCTGCTGGAAAAATCAAAAGATGGAAATAAGAACATCTGTTGTGGAGTGGATAAGGTACACAAAGATTTTCAGTCACTTTAGAGGCTTTTGGCTGTGTAAGTAGGTTAGCTTCTTGGCTTAGTTGGTCACTTTCTTAGGCTCAGACTTTTTTGGGGTTGCCATTTCAAACTGGGTGCCTGATATGGGAGGTCAGAATATGATCCTTAGTTCCCAGAACAAACTGGTATCAGCAAATGGCTTGTTAATTAGGGGATTAGTAGATCTCTTGTCTGTGCATTCATATCCACCTATCTGCAAGCTTATCATAAGCTATTTTCCTTGTTTTAGTACAAAGGAGCACATGTAAAGCCGGGTTTTGCTGAACACTTCTACAGTAATCCTGCAAGATACAAAGGAAGAGAAAATATGTTGGTATGTTTCTGAAGCAGTTTTTAAGAATATTTATATATCTTTGCATGGATATTTCTCTCTAAATTTGTCCCTTTTCTTCTAGTATTATGATACCATTGAGGATGCTCTTGGTGGAGTTCAAGAAGCTCATTTTGATGGACTTATATTTGTTCACTCTGGTATATATACTGATGAATGGATATATATAGAATCTCCAATCACCATGATCGGTGCAGGTATTTAAACTGAGAGCATCTTTGTCTCAAAGTATGACTTGTGTTAATTACCACCTTAATTACAAAGATATTCTGGTGTATTAAATATCCACTATAAATGCCTATCTTTCTTCATCAGCCCAGTAAATAAGTATTTTCTGTACAAGTGTCACTAACTAAAAAGTAGCTGATGCTTCAGACTAAAGTACCGTTGTCTGCTTGTTAGTTCTTGGAATAACTTATTTATCTTTTTATTTCATTAGGATTAAAAAATTGAATTTTTCAGAAAATATACTCAGTTACATTACTGTAGTTGAAATTTTCAGGTGGTTCTTATGAAATTTGTTTATATATAACCTATCTCCAGAGTAGAATCCAGCAGTGGGAGCAAGCCCAAATTAGTATCTGTCCCATTTTCTTCAGCATCGTAATTCCATCTCAAGGAAGGAAATGAGAGCATTCAGCAGACAGATTCTGAGACTGGAGGTTCTTTCTCTGTTCGTCTCCCAACTGTACCTCTAAAGGAGAACTTCTATGTAGAAGGAAATAAGACTTTCAGAATAGGAAAGGTTTAGGAAGTTAATATAATACACCTAGCTGCAAACTGTGGTGCTTGTGGAGCTGTTTGCTTTTCCTGTCCCAACTGTGAGCATGCTAATCCCCAGCAACATGATAGTGTAGTAAGAATTCAGACTGTCTTAATGGCTGGTAGAGATCTTGGTTAAGAGGCCTTGGACCTCTTGCTCCTGTGGTGACCCAGAAGTGAATTGCCTGCTTCTTCTGAGATTCCATCTGTCTGGGTTGGGGTTTTTTTGTTGGTTGGTTGGGGGTTTTGGGGTAGTCTTTTGGGGGGGGGGGGGGAATTTTGGGGGTGGTAGTGGTGTTTGTTTGGGGTTTTTTGTTTGTTGTTGTGGTGTTTGTTGTTGTTGTATGGTTTTGTTTGGGGGGGTGGGGGGTGGGTTGTTGTTTGGGTTTTGTTTGTTTTGAAAAGTCCCTCTTTTCAGGTATCTATCTGTTCTGCATACCAACCATTTTGTTCTTGAGTGAGCCTCTTCTGGCAGTTCTTGCCTGGGTTTTGCAGCCCTGGCAGTGAGAACAGTTTTGAGCAATGCAGTTAGATCGTTCCAGTGTTAGTCTTAAAACTTGTCCCTGCAGATCTGCGAGATGCAGCTGCGTTAGTATGTTAGTTTGTCAGTTCATGAGTACGCTTCGGAAGCTAACATCCTGAAAATCCCCTCTTACAGTGCTTTGGTTTGTGTTGTGGAGAGGTTTTGGAGCGCAAACTAGATTCCTTTTGGATGAGACTAATCTAAGAGACATGTTCCTGGAATACTGTTATTGCACTCTAGTAGTCAGTGTACGTTCAGTCAGAGGGACCACGCTAGGACTAGTCCAAAGTCACAGTCTCTTCTGCCCTCCCTGTCCTGCAACACATGTGATGTGGATGTCTAATCCTCAGCACTATTTCACTCTAGTGCCACTCTTATGCTGCAGTGCTTGTTAATGCAGACATGGCCTTAGACAAATAACAAAATACCCCCGGCTTCTGTTTCAGATATGGGATGACAGTATAATAGATGCCAGTACAAATAGGGCAAGTCATATTCGTGAAGTGTTTAAAATCCAGAAGAAACTGGATCAGCACTGTCCTAAGATATGAAATTTCTCAATTACTTCATGAAACTTGAAACGACATCTTTGATATCTGGTTAAACTTCTGCATGTTCTCTGGCTCCTTTTAAGTTTTGAAAGGCCCTCTGCGTTCCCTTCCACTGGAATTAACCCAAGTTATTCAGAAAAACAGTTATCTTAACTACAGTTCTTTAAAAGCAAGGGATCTGCATTGTGTATTTTTGTAACAGAATAGCTGTCTTGGGGAACAAAACCTCCAAGAGGAATCCAGAAATGCTAGATGTATTTATATTTCAGTTTCTGGCACTGCTGACTCTTCACTTCCTCAGACTTTCTCCACTGAATGATGAGTGACATTGTAGAGGGAGTCAGTTTTCATTTGTCTGGAAAAGAAAACAAATTAAAGTGAACCACTAAGCCTTGGAGAACTACCTCTTCTCTGTTCAGTCTGGCATGCTTTTCAGAATGGTAGGATTAAGGCAGCACCAAATCTCTCCGCAGTTCTGCTCAAATTTCTTTAATGGTTTCTTCTGCTGACTTCTGAAGAAGCACAACATTATTAGAAAGGCAGTTTTACATACCTCGAGCTTTCAAGAAGCTTCTGCTTTCTCATATAAGCAAAATGTTCTTACAGAATAATGCCTGGTATTCTAGATTTGTTGTTCTGTTTAATTTTGGGGTTATTTATTTCCTTAAATCTAGGGAAAGGAGTCGGGTTCAGAAGGAAGCTTTTGAAGATATTACTAGTACTGTGGATTATCTGAACTGTCAAGTTAAGAAGTAAGAGTAGAGGTCCTGTAAGGAGATTGATGCATCTGGTTCAGTGGACAGAAATACCTATGAATTTCTTAAAAGAATTCTATTTTCCAAGGTTGGGGAGGGGGTGTCAGATGACTGCAGGAATGCAAGCCTTCCGTGGAGTGCTCATCTTACTCAAGACACAAAGTTTCTCATCTTAATAGCTGAGTTTCAGCAGTTGTACAGACACGTGTCCTGACCTGAGAATCTTCACTCAATATGTGTGTTTTCTGTATTTTAGGAGATACAGCTTTTGTTTTTTCCCTTTATTTTCCATTTGACTTAAATAATGTGCAAGTAAGTGAAAAAAGGATTATCAAAGGATTTTACCAATCAAGAAGAAAATTAGTAAAAACAATAAGTAGAAAAATCTAAAATGGTTAAGACTGTCATAAGGTATTTTTTTACTTTTGAGTGCAAGAGAACCTTCACATGCCTGAATTCTTCTTTAAATACCTGTTCTGCATCTTTGAATTGAAAATTATATTTTAGACTAGTTTAGAGTTAGTTCTTTGCTGTAGATTTTACAGACTGCAAGATCTAAAAGGGCCTCTGCATTTTTTGCCTGATACAGTTGAACAGGGTCACAGTTATTTCCTGCAGGATCTAGTTATTTTTCTAATAATGCACTGAAAAGTGAAATTGTTTTATTCCTTTTGAAGAATAAAAGAGTTCTGAGGCAACATTCAGTTAATTTTTAATTCTTTAGGCAGTCCCTTATCATAGGCTTTCTGTTAAATTATTTCTAAATGGTTTCATCTTGGTCCTTACACTGAGCGTGAATTCTGATCCCCTGGAACATGACTCCCTTAGACTTCAGCAAATAGACTTCTTGGGAGTTAGGTTTTGCTTGATTATGAAATTAGTGGCCCTTTTCTTTCTTTTCCCTTTCTTATACTGGTTCCTCTCTTGTAAAGTAGTCTAAGCCAAAAGCTGCAATGTAGATATTTCTCTGAATAATTCTTTTGCAAAGATTCAGTAGGATGTTGCAGAGAATTTCTTTGATGCATTTAGAATTAAGCCACTGCTTGAGCAAGTCCCCTTCCCTCTTCAGCCTTTTCCTGGGGGGGATCTAAATGCAGTGGTCTTACTAATTGGCATGTTCCATAATGGGCGTTCTGGGACCTCTGAAACTCAGAGACCTGTAAAGTAACTCGTGCTAAGAGGAAGGACTTGTCTGTAGAGAACATCATCCAGGTGCATGGCAAACACCTCCAAGCACAGTTCCACAAATCTGTCTGCTTTGTTTGATAGTGTTTAAGAGCATCCAATGTAAAGTGCCATTTTTCCTTGCCCCTCTAAGAGGGAACACAATTCTGATAATAATTTATGGCTCTCTTATTCCCTTTTAAGGGCTCCATTTATTTTCTGGTTTTGGTTCACCTGCAATACTGTGGTGCTATTCTTTCTCAGATGCTGAAGTATACTGATGTGTGTATGCCAGTGCATTTGCACCATGGTGAACATATGGAAATGTTACCAGGCCACAGAAAAATATTTTGTATGAGAACACAAATCCTCATCAAAGCCTCTCTTACTTCTTATCTAGTACTAAGTGGATAGTGGTATGAAGAAAAGCTAGACTACCTTAAAATATTTGCACCTCTGCAGTAATGAAAGCAGAGATCTAGCTTTTAGATAGTGAGAACAAGCTGGATAATGATGTAAATGTTGCTTCATTCTGCCTGGCACCTTTCTGCCTGAGTGATAAAGAACAAGACATACCACTTGTCTGTACTAGTGTCAACAGACAACAGAAAAAGATCCGCTCGTGAGAAATCCTGGGCGTAGGCTCTTCAATAAAATACAGAATTTAGGGCAAATATCTGGTTACATTTGTGTGTCTCGAGTTGGGAATGGTTTGAAATTGCTATCAGATAAGTTATCTGCTATAATATGTGAAACTTCCACATTTACATTTTGTGTATTGAGGAAGGCTTCTTTTGGCTTGCATATTTAATGTGCAGTTTTGAATCAGACAAACTATTTTGCTTGTGAATGAGTATCATTGAATTTATACCAATATAAGACTGTTGTTAACTTGTGCTCCCTCTGCTGGCTGTTGCCATACCGATGTAAACATTTCCTTCCTTTGGATTAAGGATAAAGAGTAGAGCTCGCCTTGCTGTTAACACAGGAAATCAAATTGCAGATTATGGGAACTTGCAAATGAACCATTTTGAAACCTTCTGTACATACTTTCAGAAGTATAGTTCAATCTAATTTTATAAAATTTTCTTCTAAAGAATGATGAAGGTAGCAATTCAAAACTGAATCTTGCATTTGAGAAGTGTGGGGAGATCACTCATAGGTCGTGAGCAGATTACTAAGTAGTCGTTTAAATTGGTTCAAATTAGTGATGGAATGTATGTATTTACCTTTAATAAAAGGGTTTAGAATACCAAAATAAATTGTACTTAGTAACAGAATTACAGTGCCTCTGGACTGGTATCCATGTTTAAACTATTAATTCAGTTTGTAATAAGTAGTAGTCAAAAACTAGCTCTGTACAAGAGAAGATCTTTCTTATGGTACTAGATATTAAGTTGGTGCAAGATTGTCTTTGTTAAAGACTAGTTTCTCAGTTGTCTTTGAAACTTTCTGTTTTAAGATTCTTCTGACATGAAGACTATTTATGTGCCAAGAATGGTGTTCCTTTTCCTTTGTTGCTTTGAACAGAATTCTGTAAGTTTTCTGAGGATCTTTTTTTTTCAGTAGCATAAACTAAGACTTAATAAATGTGTTCTTTACAGCACCTGGAAAAGTAGCAGATAAAGTTATAATAGAAAACACTAGAGATTCCACCTTCGTTTTTATGGAGGGTTCTGAAGATGCCTATGTTGGATATATGACAATCAGGGTAAGAATCTCAAACTTCAGCAGAGCTTTTAATAATTTCATTTTAATGCCTGAGCAATTAAATAAATACTACATTTCTGTGTTGTCTTCCTTTTTCAGTTCAACCCTGATGACAAATCTGCTCAGCACCACAATGCACACCACTGCTTAGAGATTACCGTGAACTGCAGTCCAATTATAGATCACTGTATTATTCGAAGTACTTGTACGGGTTAGTGGGCTTTTTATTGTTTGAAATTAAACCTGTGTTTAAAGTTACTAAACTAACCAGGGCACATGGAAGCAGCCAGCACACAAATTGATGATGATCACTATTGGCATATTTCAATTTCTAATGCAGGTGTTTAATACAGGTCTGCAAGCCTTATTTGCCTTGAAATGGCATTATTACAGTGACTTCTTTGTGTCCAAGACCTTCGTGATAATGTATACTTGGTCCTCCATTTGAATCAGTTTGAATTCTCTGGGCAGTTAGTTTAAAACCTGAAAAGTGGCACTTTATATAAACTTACCTGGTTTTGGTATATATAGTTGTAGCTGGCAGGAGATGGCATTTGAAGGGGGCACACATGGGATTTTTATGTTAGGTTCATTGCAATATGCAGTATTGGGATTGGCATTAAAACCATCATGAGCTGTAACTGCTAAGCTAAGTTCACTTTCCTGTCAAGAGTGGAATGATTTGACATACTCAACGTATGAGTTCCTAGCTATACAGGCAGAAGAAACGCATAGTGTGGAAAGTTAGACTCATTTCACCGTCAGAGTTAATGAGGAATTTATACTGCCTGATTTGGGAAACATTGGTAGTCTAGACTCAGGAAAGAAAGGGTCAGAGGCAGTGGAAGTGAGAGGCTGGATGGCAGTTCACAGTCATGGGCAGGAAGACATGGCAGTTTGCAATCACTAGACACAAGAAATGGCAAGTTTAACATGTTCGAACACAGATGAAATAGAGTGTCAGAAGAGGTACAGGAGAATTAAGATACAGAGTCTTTGCATGGAAATGGCAATATGAACTTTATATACCTAAGCTCAGCTAGTGAAATGGAATGGATCTACACAGCAGGCTATGCATAAAGGTTGCCTAGCTCAAAATAAAGGCAAGGAAACAAGGAGATCTTCAACTAGATATAAAAACTACATTTTTCTGGTACGAACTATGGAGGGGGGAATTCTGCAGGGAACTGTAATAAGAACAGTGGAAGGATTCCTTGTCTGTGCCTTGTAGAGGAAGATATGCTCTTTCTTGGAGGTTTCAGGCTGTAAAACACTACTTCACTTTTGGTCAAGGCAGCTCAATGCTTCGCATCACCATCTGTTTTATTGGAGACATATCAGCTAATATGTGGAAGTGTTAAAAGAAGAGGAACAAAGGACAGCTAGCTGCTCTCAGTATCTTGATTTCTTTGTTTAATGTTAAATACTAGGAAATTGAAGTATACAAAGAAAATTTGTTCTTATAACAAATGAGAGGAATTAGATTTGTTTCTTGGACCACATTCAGCTTGGTTATAAAAGTAGTTTAAAGAGCTGCATGGCTTCATGTTGAAACATGTGCTTATAGATAGGCTAGTAGGTCTTGATGTTGTGAAAATTTGTGTATTAAAATTAAGCTTTGTTAATTTTTTTTCATGACCAGTTTTCATTATGGAAGACTATTTCTGAGAATTTTGGACTTTTGCCCTCTTCAATACTCTGGATTTCTGAATGTTTGCTGCATTGAATTGTCGCTCCTCTTCTCTAAAGTTAAAATTTCTGGTGAATTTTGGAGGCTGTGTGTAGGCTGTACTACCATCACTTACTGATTATTAATTTTTTATTCACTTTTTTAATCCTACCAAGCCTTGCTATAACCTACTCAGGAAGCACTGAGTGTGTGTAAAAAGGGAGGAAGAATGGCAGTCTGCCAGAAAAGGCTTTTAGTGTTTCCATGTCAGTGACATCTCTGAAATATTGATCCATCAGCATTCAAAATCTTTCCTAGCACATGCTTGATACCCTTTCTGTAGGTCTCCTAATTGCATTAAAGGATATTTCTACATTATGTCATGTGTAAAGTTCTTAATGTATGTAATATGTAAAAATGGGAGCTATGTAAGTGCGAGTGATTTAAGCTGGAGGTCTTTTGCTGCCAGTCCAAAGCATCTTTGAAATATTTTCAAATAAAGCTTAAATGAGTGGCAAGATCCTGAGTCTAGAGGTTCTATTGCATTCATTGTAGAGGAAATCTGTATTAGTACTCACCTTGATAGATAAAAGTAGTGGATGGCAATGTGCCTTTTTTTAAGTATTGCTTAAGTGTGTGTAATCATTACATTCTGAATAAACAAAATAAAGCCTAAACCAGTGATACATGGGCTTGGTACTCTAAAAGAACCAATTTCACACAATCAGTAATGAAGTCCAGTGAAGTGAGTCAGAATAAAGACTGCTTTCATTTAAATAAGCAAAATGTGATAGAGGTATGCTTTTAGAACATCACACTGGGTTCCCAAAAATCCACAGTTCCTCAGTGTCACCAAAAGAGGTAGAGAGAAGGCAAGTGAAAGCAATTATGAAATACAAGAACTGAGAAGTTATTAGCAATTAATATAAATAGGAAACTAGAAATTGCAGGATACTGTGGGGACCCCCTTCCAAAATACAAACACCCCAAGAAAATACCCCCCTACCTCCCCAAAAGAACTTGATAAACAAGACAAGATATAACATCTCTCTAGAAGAGACAGTGCTTGTGTCTTAACTTAGGGAGCAAAGGGAGTTTTAGCAGTGATGCTGATCCATCATAGAATGGAAGAATTTGAATAGCAAAATGTTGTGTAATTTTTGTTCCATATTTAATGAGAATAGGCAAGAATGATAAATGTGCTCATACCCTAAAGGGATAATGAAATACATTCCACTCTTGACAGTAACTGTGGATGAGGTTAAACAGCTGTAAAAATAGACATTCTAAAATCATGTAGGAGTTTAAAAAGAACTGGCCAAGAAATCTTCTGGGCTCATATTATGTATCAACAGTAACTTGAAACCTGGGTGAGATGGTATATGTCCCTGGGGGGGGGGGCACGGCATTGGAGAGACTAAACAGGATGAAGTATAGCAAGTAGTAATGCCTGTTGATCCTGGGTAGAATAATGAGATAGTAAATGCAGGGTCAATCAAGAATTTAAAATTTATGGTTGAAGCAAATTAATGTGTATTTACAGAAAGTTATAATGGTTGCATCACACTGTTAGCATTTTTGATTACTTACTTTGACAAAAAGAAGGTAGCAGTCCCAGTATAATTACACAGATCCTTGAAAAATATCTGACTTCAACATGTAGTACCTTAAAAGATTACAATTTTACAGAATCACCAGTGCATACATTAAATAGATGAAAAATAACTTTCAGGGTAATTATAAATGGCTTTTTTGGTGGCTGTTTCAAAGATGACTTCTTGACTTTAAGCCACTTTATCAATGACTTGCAGAGAAGAAATTAAATGCATATAGATGAGACTTGTAGATGACAGACTTAAGATATTATAAATAACCAGGAGGATGGGTTGCTCTGTCCTTTTTGGAAGGTAGGCTCTTGAACAACATTCACATAGGGTGGACAAGTATGAATTTATACACACAACTTGTTTTTGTTCCTAGTTTGAAGTGATTAAACCTCTCTCCTGGGAAGCTTGATTGCTGGGAAAAGCTTAAAGAGTCATTGTGGGTAAACAGCTAAATATGAGCCCTCATGTAGTTGAGTGGCCAAAAGAACTGATGTGATCCTTCGTTACACCTGTGGGAATATTGACCAGAAGTAGAGAAGACTGTATTATGCCTCTGCTTAGTCCTGCTTCAGAATAAAGTGCTCTTTCCTGGTGTCCATAGCAACATGTTGAAAATTTAGAAACAGTTCAGTGAAAAGTCCTAAAAGATAAAGCAGAAAAATTCAGTTGTGGTGAAAAACATACTGACTGCAATTCGTTGCTTTATCAAGGAGAAGGCTGAAGGAGTCAATTGCTTGCACTAAATACGTGCACACGTTGGGTATGGCATACACTGGTATAAGGAGCACCAGTAACTGGGTGCTAAAGCTGGAGGAATTCAGATGAGCAATTAAAGTGTAAATTAACAGGGTAACGACTCTGTAACCAGCTAACAAGCTGCCTGTGGTTTCTCAGTTGTTGGAAATATTCAAATCAAAATTAAATGTGTTTCTAAAAGATATGTGCTGAAGTTCCTGCCACTAGAATTGAAGCAGGAATTAATTCAGGGAATTATTATAGCCTGTATTATTCATAAGGTCAGAGTAGACAATCAAAATAATTTCTTTAGGATTTAAAAAAAAAAAAAAAAGCTCTGTAAATGAGTCTGTGAATTATTAAAGTGTAGTCTTTGTGGTACTCTGCTAGAAGCTAATATGAGGACTTGCAGAGCATGTACTGGCTTGCTTATTTAGTGATGTTTAATTGCAGGGAAGGTGTGCATTATGTAGGCCAGATACCCTGAGAATGAGGTCTTACCTTTCTGAAATCACTGTGAATCTGCCATTGATTTCTAGTGGCCGTAGAATTTTATGTTTTCATACTTTATGGAGTTCAGGGAATTGAGCTGATTTGACAAAGTCCTGAGCAGTTTGAGTCCTAGTTGCCTGAGAAGAGTTTGGGGTTTGGGTAATGGTATGGTAGCTGCAATCATCCAAGGAGCTGTGGCAAGGAGCTTTGTAATTCAGCTGGGAAGAGACCTGTTGGTTTCTGATGTGTAGTTCTGTACTTGAGATTGTGCTGTTTGTCTCCTGCTCATCTTTAGTTAGACGTGTGTCTTGGTATGCTACAAAATTATTATTTGTTTGGGCTCTTTGAAGTACTGGGTTATGAAAGTTTAAAGGGGAGTAAAATAAGGCAGTAATTAACATAGAATTTTATTATATTTCTGTTGTCCTTTGTTATAAACAGTCAATATACAGTCGGCCTAACATAGGAAAATAAATGAGTGAGAACTTTCATAAGCATGAATTATTATATAAACTATTGTCTATTCTGGCAATCATATGCAGCTGCATAACCTTGGCAGAGTGATTTTTAAAGCAACTCCTACCTCAGTTTTTTGCATCTGCAAAATGATGACATTAGTGTTTTTCTGCCTGTGGCTTGCAGTGCTTTGGCACTGTGCACGCCAGATCTTTTTTAAATATCAGTTCATGCTAACTTTTCTTGCAAAAGCACTGCCAGACTATTTATAAATACTCTCTGCTTTGAAGCTATGGTAACTGTACTGTTTTCTTCCAGTTGGCTCTGCAGTATGTGTTAGTGGCCAGGGAGCTTGTCCTACTATTAAACACTGTAACATCAGCGACTGTGAAAATGTTGGACTTTATATTACAGACCATGCACAGGTATTTTTCGATATCAATTTCTTTACTTTGATAAAATTTTTTACTGTTCTTGATTCCTGTCTCAATTTACATTTTTATTTACCAGGGAATATATGAGGACAATGAGATCTCCAATAATGCGTTAGCAGGGATTTGGGTTAAAAACCATGGAAATCCCATTATCAGACGGAATCACATTCACCATGGACGTGATGTTGGCGTTTTCACTTTTGACCATGGCATGGTAATGTATATGTTTTCTTTTGAAGAAAGAAAAATAGATGTTGCAAAGCTGAAGTCTTCAAATTTTGCCTACCATTGAAGAAATGTTTAAAAAACCCGATGCTTTTACATGTGAACAGGTATCTTAAAATATGCCTACTGTTCTTCTCTTGCCCTTTCATGGGCAACTTCACATTAGAGACAATTTTAGCTCAAAGAGGTTTAAGCAAGCTTTTTACAGTTGATTGGCAGCCTGTTATATTGAATTATGTTGCAGTGACAAAATACCTCTTGAAATAGGATGTAATGGTAGGCTTACATTTACGCTATCACTTCGTTCTTTTTCCTTTGAAACAGAACAAAAAAATAAGGTGCTGGAAGGTGTAAAAATGAAATAAAATGCTCGGTGGAGACCTAATCAGTCTTATTTTAATGTTAAATCTCTGAAACAGGGTATGTCCAGCTTCTCTGGGAAGAGGACTTTTCTAGCATGTAGTTAGTTGTGGATTTTTAACACAGAATTCAATTTCAGAATTCAGGCCTTCTTTCATAAAAATGTTTGTTTCTGTGGATGAAGGTGGTAACTTCCATGTATGTGTAAAGTAGCAAGTAATGAGCTTGCATAGCCCTTGAAATAAACAGAATGGATTTTTGCCACTGAAATAAAAGATGATTATTTGCTGATTTGTTTTAGCAAAAATATTCTGCATGTCTTCCAAACAGTTCCACATCATTGTTTTTCCTGCTTGAATGACGAAGTCCCAATTCCCCCCACCCAGCTGGCAAAATGAGCACTTTTCTTCTAGTCACTTTTAAAATGGCAGGTCTTTAAGGATGCTTTCCACAGTGCAGGAGCTCTCGATCCCCAGGTGTAAGAAATCAGGAAAGGAGGGCAAGAGACCAGCATGGCTGAGTTGGAACCTGCTCATCAAACTAAAGGGCAAGAAGGAAATGCACAAGCAGTGGAAGGAGGGACAGGTATCCTGGGAAGAGTATAGGGACACTGCCCAGTTCTGTAGGGATGGGGTCAGGAAGGCCAAGGCGCAGATGGAGCTGAACTTGGCAAGGGATGCAAAGAATAGTAAGAAGGGCTTCTACATGTATGTCAGCTGGAAATGGAAGGTCAAAGAAAGCGTACACCCCCCCCCCCCACTCCCGATGAGCAAGACTGGCAAACTGGTAACGGCAGATGAAGAGAAGGCTGAGGTAATCAAGTTTTTTGCCTCAGTCTTCACTGGCAGTCAATCTCTCTTCCCATACCTCTTGAGCAGATGGCCAGCAAGACAGGGACTGGAAGACCAAGTCCCTCCCACTGTAAGAGAAGATCAGGTTCGTGACCACCTGAGGAACCTGAACATACATAAGTCTATGGGACCTGACAAGGTGCATCCCAGAGCCCTGAGGGAATTGGCTGATGTAGTTGCCAAGCCAGTCTCCATGATACTTGAAAAGTCATGGCACTCAGGTGAAGTCCCTGGTGACTGGAAGAAGGGAAACATTGCACCCATTTTTAAAAAGGTAGAAAGGAGGACCCTGTGAGCTACCAACCTGTCAGCCTCACCTCTGTGCCTGGGAAGATCATGGAGCAGATCCTCCTAGAAGCTGTGCTAAGGCACGTGGAGGACAGGGAGATGATTCGAGACAGCCAGCATGGCTTCACCAATGGCAAGTCCTGCCTGGCCAGCCTAGTGGCCTTCTATGATGGAGTGACTATGTCAGTGGATAAGGGAAGAGCTATGGATGGCATATGTCTGGACTTCTGTAATGCCTTTGACATGGTTCCCCACAACATCCTTCTCTCTAAACTGAAGAGATACGGATTTGATGGCTGGACTGTTTGGTGGATAAGGAATTGGCTGGATGGTCGCATCCATAGGGTAGTGGTTCATGGCTCAGTGTCCAGATGGAGGTCACTGACATATGGATTGCCTATAACTTTGGTGACAGGGAGTAATAAACTATACAGTCAGTTGCTTTGGGGGTTGCATTTTTAAAGGTGCTGTAGATAAATAGGAACCTCTTCTGTGATGCTGTGCTGCTGCTGTAATGAAAACCTCACTGTAACGGGCTTGATTTCAGAATGCTGCTGAAGAATGAGGTCAGCCAAACCAGTGCACGTTTCACATACTCTGGGATACTAGTGCATATTCCCCTCCATACGTTTTGTTCCTAGCCTTACTACCTGACACACTTCTTGCCTACTTATGGCTAAATATATGCTAGGCCTGTTCTTTGGCAAGAAACCATAATTAGACCTGGTATGTTATATCCACGATGTTCTTCATAAGTAAATGTCTTTTATTACCTAAGTAGTAGTTTTGCTGGTAGATCTTACTTAGTCCCAGAGAAAGACAAATAATACTTGTAAAAAAGACTTGTAAAAATGCAAGCATTAGACACTAAGGGCTTTGACTAGCTGAGAAAGATGAGTCCCAAGTCACACCTTTGCAGACATTGCTTGGGTGTAGACTGGACCTCTGTTATTTCATTTCAATTTTCTCACTTTATCTTCTGACCTTTGGATCCACTGTTCCTTCTGTATTCCTCATGTATTTCACCTTCCTGTCACCTTCCCCCCCTCCCCCATTGAGTATGTTCAGAGATCTAACTACAGTAGACATTCATTTTTAACTTAGACTCATTCGATGCTTGCTTGAAGGAAACTATAGTCCACCATTTAAAAATAATCTTATTCCTAAATAAAATGTTTATCAATTCAGGTACTAAATTGCTTTAGCTTTGCTACTGACGTTCTACATGAGGATTTTCTACACTGTGTGTTATGTGTTGGGGGACTGTTGGCTAGGTATCAGATGCCTATTGAATAAAATAATAATCTCTTGTAATAAGACATTTCTTTGGGGAAATAAATTTCCATAATTTTGATGAATGATTAATGCAATTATAGCTAATACATAACGTAGCAAGCTTTCAGAAAAAAACCCCATGTAGTTTTATCATGGGTAAGAGGAAGAAGAGAAGCAGCTGGTTTTTGAAAATTGATATTTTGATCCCTGACAGGGTGTTTTTAGGCTCACTGAATTGTGGATCTCTTTTCCCTTTGTTAGGATATCTTCCTTCCCTTGTAAGTACTTAGTGTTTATTGCTTTAGTTCTAACCCAAATCTGGTCAGGTTCTTCATGAGTGTTGGCAGCCTGGAAATAGTATTAGCAGAAAATACACTGTGGATAGAAATTAGTGAGGCCTTTCTCCTTTCCACCCGAGTTGCTGGGGAGGTGGGGTAAAGGAGCAATGTAGTACTAGTTGTAGCTGTTTGAGTTGCAGGTTCCTGGTCTCAGTGGAAGGTAGACAGGTCACAGAGTGTTTTTATTTTTGCTGCTGGCATAAAATCTTCTTGCCAGTGGAAGGTCAAACATGGTGGGATTCTGCTCTGTTAGGTGCCTCTTCTCCGTTCTTAGTTACATCCTAAGGAGCATATTTGTTCTGTGTTGAGCAAGATTATACCAGCCCAGAAGAATGCCCTTCTAGCAGTCTTCTGACAGATTTCTTTACATCATTTTATATTCTCTAGAGATGTAGGTTTTTGGCCATTTTGCAGAGTGGTGGCGAACTTAAGATGTTATGTCTTTATTTTATATTATCTCATTGTTTGGATGCTGCCACTGCCTCCTTTAAGCTGTATTAACATGTTGTATAAGCACTCCTAATCCACCTCAGTGAATACATATATCCATATATCCCTTCATGACTTAAACAGGCCTGGAAACATGTAATAAAGTGATTTCAGCTATAGAAAAGCTGGTAAAGGAGAGTGCTTCAGTAACTCCTGGAGGGGAGATGTCTGTATGTAGGCTTGAGGGTTAATTGGAAAGTCTGACTAGGAGCTGCTTTTTGTTTAGGTACTGAAGTATAAATATTAAATATATTAATATTGAAATATTTAAAAAATTAAAAAGCCAGACTGAATTCACTTGATTCATGTTAAATAAAAGTGTATTTGATCTATTTTCTTACCAGCAGAATGCCTGTTCCAATGCTGTGATCAGTGTGATATCACAAGCAAAATGGAATAGAAATAATTTGTTTGTTTGTCTAAAGGAAACACTAGCACATTAAAGAGAACTTGAATAATATTTATCTCAGCTGCAAATATTATTGAAATCTTTCTTAGTCATAAACTCCTTTGAAAGGTGTCCCCCCCCCATCTCAAAGTCCTCTTTTCTGTAGCATGCTAGTGATAGAGTTGATGAAATGACAGCATTGGCAATATTTACATATTCTTTAAGTGACATGGTATCTTTCAGATACAAGTCCTACATATCTAAACAAATTAATGGATTTGCTATGTTAACTTCTTGCTTCCCTTCTGTTATTTTTGGGTGTGGGTTTTTTTGTTTGGTTGTTGTTTTTTTTTTTCTTAATTGCTTGTGACTTTAGTGGGATAAGTACATTCCAGTCCTGAATTCCTACCCTACACATTCTTTTCCCGTGGGTTTCTGTGCTGGAGTACTGGCTCTGAAAGGTTCAAGAGTGCTTTGTTTTTTAGTTTCATGCTCTCAGACTGTTCTTTGTGTTTTGATACTTGTAGAAACTTAACCTCTTACTTCTAAACTGGCAATATTCTGATGCTTGCCTTAGTGCTTGTGCCAAATGTTTAACAAGCTGGCATTAAAAATGCAGCATGGCATTGGCAGCCCTCAGTGCCTTACTCTGACCTCTCTTGCCAGTTGCCTGAGATGAATTACCAGACATTTGTCATAAATTATATTTAGTAGTTGTATGCAAACAACAGAGAAGTTCTGATTTACTGTAAGAATAAGCATAATTTTATCATTTAAAGCTGAGATCTAGGCATAACAGTCTTCATTTTCATTGCTCCCAAATGAGAAACGTAGCACTATTGCTTGTTTTTTTTTATTTTTGATGGAAGAAGAGCATAGTAGCATGTATCTAATTTGGGTGATTGTGACTAGTTGGCAGCTCAGTCTTTTAAATACTACAAATTGGATAATTTTGAAGAAGTGTGTATATAAAGTCCAAAAAAATATAAATTAAACTTATGCCAGTTTCTATACAGACTACATAAAAACTCAGTTGGCCTTTTGCTGCAATAGCAAATTTTTCCTATGCACTAAAAATAAAGGGTTCGTTTTGCGTCTTGAATGTGGTTTTCTTTATGCTGATTTGGATTTTTATAAAATCCACCAACTCTCAAATAAAGACCATTCCAGGCTTCGGGAGGCAAATTTTCATAAACATATTTTTTAAGCTGTCAGTCACACTTATTATTGCTATTTAATTAAGTTGATAGAGTCAGATACTCTTTAGCAGTTTGTTTCTTTCCATCTTGGTCTCCTGGGTTGTTTGGGGTTTTTTTGTTTGGGTGTTTTTTGTTGTTTGGGGTTTTTTGTTTTGTTTTTTTTTTTTTTACCCTGTTGGGAATACAAGTGTCAGTAAATATTTAGGAAGTGTTAAAGCTTGCACAGTTAAACAATAACATGAAATACCTCTGCATTTCTGTAATATTGTGATCTTTGAGACAGAGAAAGAAAAAAGGCCATTTTAGAAATACCTGGGGAAAAAATTCCTCTGAGAAGAAAAGCAGTGAAAAAATCCCCTCAGTTACAAGTTTTAACTCTAATGCATTTCAAAGCAGTATTTGTTAGACTAGATAAAATGCAGAAAACAAAAACAATCCAAGTTCAATTACTGAGTTATTCTTGATGTAAAAAGTCATCTGAGCTTGTCCAGCTGCACAGGAACCCTTCTTTGTCATCACATCAACTTTTTCTGTACGCTAAGTAGCATGTGGAAACATCAACGTTACCATTACTGTGGTGTCTGTTTGTGATAACCTTCTCTGCTCAGATCTTAACAGACTGCAGCGGTGTGTTCTTGCCCATGCTTTCTGTCACTGTAGCTGTCATCTTGTGCCCACAGCTAATGTTTTGTGTGGTATTTTAAATAAATTTGGTGTACAGAGCTACTTTTTAATATTTAGGATTTTTCAAGCAGAAAGCTACTGCTAAGGTATTTTGAGTCTCCTTACACTTCGTATTTTTGTGTAGGATTTTAATATTTTTTTCCACATGTATCCTTTATTCCTTCTTCCTTACTAATCACAGGGGCCTCTTTTTCTACTAAGCAATCCTGGCACTGCCAGGTGCTGCATCCTCCAGGTTCTTCTACTGCTAGTCAATGAATTACAACCAGAAACCATCACGAAACACACATAAAATACTCAGCACACTTGAAAATCATTCTTAGAAGGAGGCGGAGGCAATATAATGCTTGCAATCCCTCTATGCGGAGGAGGAGTATTGACCTTCCTGACCTTAATAGCCGCCTGGCAGAGTCTCCGTAAAGGATCTGGGCTTGAGCTGCCCGACAGCTGGACGGAGCTTAAGAGCTGCAGGTTGGGCAGCCCGTGTGTGCTGTTAGACAGAAGTGGTAAGAAAGGAGCAGGCTGTTTCTAATGGTATTACTGGTTATACACGGAGCTGGCAGTAAGCTTTGGGTTTGCAAACAGTGTTAGTGGGCCCTATGGATAATAGCATTTCTAAGTACGGAGTTAAATGATCTGTTTCCTTGTTAACAAAATATTTGTTAACTTCCCAAGAAGAAGATGCTGTCTGATCCCATACGTGATTTCTTGGGATCCAGAAGTTCATCACTTTAAAAAAAAAAAAAAAAAAAAATAAAAGGGAAGACGTCTTTGAGAGGATATAGTTCAAAGGCGCAACAATGCCTTTTGAAGGGGAGCGGCTGTGGTGTCTGGAAAAGATAGAAGGGATTGCCTGGGGCCATCTTAAAGACTGAGATAAGTTTATCCCTTCTCCCTAGGGGGTGAATTTGGGCCAAAGAAGTTGTTGGTTTCAACAGAGAACCGCATAGAAAATAGGGAGTTTGGGAATGAGGTGGTTGCTCAGGACTGTGGAAGAACACGTGTTTCTGACGAACAGTAATTCTGTTGATTTAACTGAATTCAGTTTAATAATTGCGGACACAGGTGGTGTTCAGACACAGTCTCAACAAGTGCAGAAATACACTGGGTTTAACTGCATCGGCTCAAAGTCAGCAGTTCAGCTTAAGCTAACTCTGCTTGAGGTAGACTGGGCTTTTTAATATGGTTTCTCTTTATGAATATTGAATGATAGAGGATCTTACCTAGCAGAAAGCCTTGACTTTCTGACCTAGCAGTCATCCTTATAAAGGAATCTGAGATATAGAGAATTTTTTTTTTTCTCCCCCTTTTGAGGGAGCACTTCCTTCACATCGGCTTACAGCAAAATCTCAGTTTCTTCTGAATCATTGGTCCTACTTTTTTCAAGAAGGTAGAAGAGCAATCATTTTGAAGGCTCCATTTTCTACTTTTTGAAGAAATGATACTTCTACTCTGCTGTCAAGTGATGTTATGGTATTCTAGGACATAGTGGGCACAGTACAATTAATATACAGGTACCTCTTCTGTTCCTCTCTGAAGTTGCGTATTATGTAGATACACTGGGACACGAGCAGAAGTGAAGGAGCCTTCTCTTTCACTTCATTTCCAAGCAAGTTTAAAAGTTACACAGTATATGGTACCGTTTTCAAGAACTAAAAGTATTTGTACCAGAATTGCCTTACTATTAAATAATGGCGCTTGCTGAAGCTCGCAAAGATATTGCTGACCACATAAAGGCTCTGCTTGTTTGCAACTTCTACGTGGCATCTGAAATGGCTGCAATGAAGCGCCTCTGAAGTACGTCTTTTCCTTCATCTTGCTGTAGTCGCAACATATTTGGCACTCAACGGGAAGATGATGTGTGAAGTAAATAAGATACAAGAACATGTATAGTAATATTTAAATTGAAATTATGTATTCCGTTAAGAGGATTAAGTTTTACTTTATACCAAATCGTCATCTTATTTAAGTTTCTCTGAGGGCTTCATTTTAAGTGCAAATGAGGGAAAAAGGTGGTTCCTTTGGGGATAAGAAGTCCCAAAGACTGCCTGTTGGCATGAAAGTATATTTCAGAGGATATCTCCTTTAGATTCCCCTGTCTGTTGGTGTGTAGCTTCCTTGAGAACTCTGAAAACATCTTGGCTCACTCTGAAGAAATCCAATTCTAAATCCTTGAAAAAAATATATTCTGAATATTGACAGAAAGTAGGCTTTTTCCATTTGATTTAATTGTCACCCAGAAGGGCCTGGGGAGCCAAGCTGTGCACACTGATAGTACTTTTTTGGAGATGTTTAATCAATGCAGCGCCTTTCCTGGCTGCAGTTGTCAAACTAGGGAGAAGTGCATGCTGTCTTGAGTTCCTTGTTGAACCGTATGTATTTCTACTTTTTTGTAATCAAAATATGTTTGATGAAGTCCCTTAGCAATTCACAGCACATAAGTAATACAACAGTGAAACAGAGTGCTTTCTACATAGATTGGCAGTAACTTGAGTAATTTCCATGTGGTAGGTAGTAGAAACTCTAGGACTGAGGTGCTCATGGTAGTAGGTCATGTGAGTACAAACACTGGAATCCAGTTACACTGAGCAGTAGGAGGAATTGTGCTTTTTTGTAGTTTGCAAGTCAGACAAGTCTCACGATTAGTGAGACTTAAATGGCTACAGGAAAAACAGTATTTGGACGAGGTGCCTGTGACAGTGACAAAGATCAGCGAAGGTCCGGCCTCTTTCCTTTTGGGTCAGATGTTTTACCTATATACATGTTATCGGTTCATTAAAGAGGTAAACATTTGCATGATGAGGACTGATACTGCTAAAACCATAACTGGAATCATATAGATTGTTTATACTATTGATGGCTTTGCAGAGCAGAGAGACAGAGACATCTAGGAGAAAAGACAGAACTAAGATTGGTTCACGTTCTCTTTCGACCATGTGTTCTTGGCTGTAATGGACAGTGCAATTCTGGTTGTTTGTCAGCAGCAGAGTACTGCTCTGCATGTCATGTGCTCTGGTTTTAGTCTTGCCCTCCGCAGCTGCCCGCTGGAGATAGTCTTGAGCTTCCAAGAGCTTGCATCCAAGCCATCCACAAACTAAAACAAATCACTGGGCGATCATCTACCATCTCCAATAAGAGATGCTTCCTCTGTTTCAGTTCTTTTGTTTCTGTTCTTTTAGTTGGGCAAAATGGGCATATAATACCATTAAAGTTCACCTCAAAGAATAGGTTGAATTTTAGTATCAAAATGTTCTAAAAAATGCTCTGAAAGGACTGACACAGTTACTTTGCATGGCCCTGGAATGAACTAGAATCAGAGAAGTCATTGGGCCGAAAACAACCATTTTGCCAGATGAATTTTCAGATGGACCAGTTCATTGTGCTGCTACACGAGTGCTTGTTGGCACAGCAGAAGGAGCATACCTAGGATGGTTTTGTGGAATGTCTGGTGTCTTTTTTTCTTTTTTTTTTCCCATAGCTATGCTGCTTATAAAGCATTTGTTTAGATACAGTTTTGATGTAGGCCTGCTACTACTATTGCTGTGTCTGAATGGAAGTGTACACCATTTAAAAAAAGGGGAGGGGGGGGGAAAAGTTTGCCACTTGGCCACTCAGATCAATCCAGCCCTGGAAAAATTACTCATCTCCCGCATCCATATGTATTTATTCTGCCCACTTATTTCAAAGAAATTTAGGACGCTTCTTCTGAAATAAATCATATTCTTACCAAATATATATGGTTCTGGGTCTCAAAATAAGTAGGTCGTCTTCTCCATAGCATTGTCCTTTTTATATTAGACCTGTCACCTTCAAGGTCTTGAAAGGAGTCTGAGCCTTAGGAGCTGCTAAGGAAACCTGATTTTCAGACCTCTTTGAGGTGCTATACCCAGAGTTGCCATTTTTTCTTGGCATTTCATGGGCAGTAATAAATTATCAATGCAAACACAGTGTCTTTGAAACAGTATTTTATTTGGGGGAAAAAAATGATATAGTGGCAATAGCTGTTTTAATTCACTATATAAGTACTTAACATATTGTCAATTTTGGTACTGTTTCCATTTAAATGAGGATTGTATTTAGAGGGGTGGGAGGGTAAGGAATAGCCTTCATCTTAAAAAGGACTCTTACAGGAAACTGCATGTTTTGTGTCTTAAGGGTTATTTTGAAAGCTGCAACATACATAGAAACAGGATAGCAGGTTTTGAAGTGAAAGCATATGCCAATCCTACAGTAGTTCGGTGTGAAATCCATCACGGCCAGACTGGAGGAATCTATGTTCATGAAAAAGGAAGAGGACAATTCATAGAGAACAAAATCTATGCAAACAATTTTGCAGGTGTTTGGATTACCTCAAACAGCGACCCAACAATAAGGTATCGTTTTCCTCATTGATGTTTTACTACTCAGAAGAAGAGTTTTGATGGGGATGGCAAAATTGCAATTTTATTTCATTTATTTATGATGAACTGTAAATACTCCTGTATATGTAAAAATGAAATTGCTGTCTGTGTTCGGTTGAACTGCATTTTTAACTTGCATGTATACTTGGAAGTATGTGTTTCTCAAAGTGACAGAACATAAATTCACTATTTTAAATCTGAATATTGTACAGTCCTAGGCACTACATACATGTATAGTATTGTACAGTGTATTATAATAATTTCATAATGTGGATATTTTTGTTTCTTAGGGGCAATGCAATTTTTAATGGGAATCAAGGTGGTGTTTATATCTTTGGTGATGGAAGAGGCCTTATTGAAGGAAATGACATTTATGGTAAGCTAATTTGCTTATTGCATCTTGAATTCTGAGAAAAATGAGTATGTAGGTTGTATTAAATAACACTTTTTGTTAACAGGTAACGCATTAGCGGGAATACAGATTCGAACAAACAGCTGTCCCATAGTTCGACACAACAAGATCCATGATGGTCAACATGGTGGAATTTATGTAGTAAGTATTAGCTACAAACAGGCGTACAGACTTGTTTTCTGTTCTTATAAACGTTGGAAAAGGGTACTCTGCAAAATGTTTGATTGTACTTAAAATGACTTAATTTCTTACGTTATAAACTAGGTTAATTGTAATAGACTGAACCCGGTGCTGGTATTTTAAAGATAAAGGCTCTTACGAATGTCACTAAATTATTTCTATTACAGAGTAAAAAATTTAAAATGGGATAGATGACAGAATTTCACCGTTTCTTGGTTAAAAGCTTTTTAAAGGCTTAGTTTTCATAGTAGTTTGTCATTATTTAAAAAAAAAACCAAAACCAAAAACAAACTAGAAGTCTGTTCAGCTTTTTTTGAGTGTAATGTGTTTACCACTAACCTCAGAAAATATTTTTTTTTTTGCCTTCAGGATGATATACATTGCAATTGCTGTACGGTCGTGTATTGTAAAAGTGAGGAATAAAGCGCAATTTCCAGCGTATGCAAGGGCTCTGCTAATTGAACTGAAAGAGCTGTCAGGTTCCCTTAAGCAATACCAGATTTTGAGAAATATTTGGGTATTTTTTCTGCCAAAAGTTACTTAAGGTTCAGCTAATGCTGCAAGTGTGCAGCTTCATCTATTCATTCTGTAAATGCAACCAGAACAGCTTACCTTGACCAAGAATACTGTTGCTTTACTTTCAAGCCCAAACACTTGGTAAAGATAGTTACCTTAAGAGACATGCTAATTTTTTGTCAGTCTGGTGGACAGGGCTGGGTGTTAGGTTTAAGTGCCAGGTACCACAACTTTCATCTGATTGCATGCACTGGGGAGGTACCTTTTCTACCTACAGCTAGCAGAGATTTGCAAATACTACTGCAGAGCCTTGAAATATAATGATTTGCATGCAGAGTGTTCTTCATTTCCTGGCAAACATTCAAAATCATGATGTACTGTTATTTGGAGAAAAAAAAAAAAAAGTGAAAACATGTACTCAAATAGAAAAGAATTACTTTGCTACAGTAAAGAAGCCATGTTGGGGAGGGATGGGTACAGCCAGAAAAACAGTCTTGGCAGTTAGCAGGTTTTCTCAACTCTTAAATTGTCTTGCATTTAGCATGAAAAAGGACAAGGTGTGATTGAGGAAAATGAAGTTTACAGCAATACCTTGGCTGGAGTCTGGGTGACAACAGGGAGCACTCCAGTCTTGAGGAGAAACAGAATACACAGTGGGAAACAGGTGAGTTTTGCTCTGTGGTTACAAGAGGGCCATAGAGTTAAAAGTTCTGTGGTTTTATACTTCATTACTTTGGAACTAATAATTTAATTCTTGATGTGTTAGGTTGGAGTTTATTTTTATGACAATGGACATGGCGTGTTAGAAGACAATGACATCTATAATCACATGTACTCAGGGGTTCAAATAAGGTAAAACGTATTCTCATTTTATGTCAAAACAGAGGTAGCTTGGTTTGTGCTCTTTTGTGTCTTTTTAACTGCTCTTGTAAATTTGTTTCTAAAAATAACTTTTTTTGAAATCCAGTATGTCTGAATATCCTCTGCTTCAACTTACAAGAGTAAGTTATTACCAATATAGCCTGCATATTGACTAGAAGTCTGTAAAGCTAAAATATGTTTGCATGTTTGGAAATAACTGTATTTAGTAAGATTCTTAAGCAGTGAGATCTGTGGGGCGCTTCTGCAGAGGTGTTTTAAGCGTTTGGCCTTGGGAGATAGTAAAATGTTTTAAATTACTTCTTTGCTTGCGTTTCTCTCTAGAACTGGAAGCAACCCCAAAATTAGACGCAACAAGATCTGGGGTGGTCAGAATGGTGGTATTCTTGTCTATAATTCTGGTAGGTTTGCTTTTCAGATTTATCCAGAATTGTTTATATTCTGCAATATTATCTCTTCCCATTTATTATCCTTTTTGATTTTATTTTTTTCCACCCTTCCTTCAATTTTAGGGCTTGGATTTATAGAAGACAATGAAATTTTTGATAATGCAATGGCTGGTGTATGGATTAAAACAGACAGTAATCCTACACTAAGAAGAAATAAAATCCATGATGGAAGAGATGGAGGCATCTGTATATTTAATGGGGGAAGAGGTAGTTTTTTCCCTTACTGGCATATACTGAATATTCTGGATAAGAGTTTAATTTCAGATTAAGCAGTGTCCCTTTTAAAGTGCTCTTTAGAAACCTAGCTCTTGTCTTCTGAAGTAATAAATAGTTATAACGAACGTACACTGATGCTTTTTAGCCTTAATTACATCAGTAATACTGAAATCCGTGGGAGGCAGAGAGGTTATTAATCTCATCCAAGACGACTGTTAGATTGCTGCTTAAGACAGTCCTTTTATCCCATCGGCTTTTGTAAGCTTTGCCATTTGACTGAAAGATGGTATTGAATTCAAGTCATGTAGCCAGAATCATGCATCTGAACAGTTCAGGTTCTGCTTGTGTCAAAGGTTTAGGGGGAAAAGATGACAGATCTTTAAGGAATCTCTGGTATACTTGTAAATTTAGAAGTGGTCCTCCTCTGAAATCCCCTGACTGTTCTGTGTCCTGGTATCAGCTTCTGATATTTTGTAGATAATCACTTGCAGTGAATGAGCTTTAATTTTAAGTTAAGCATTTTAAAGTAATCCTGTCCTGCAATAACAAAAATGCAAGTTAAGCTTTGCTTTGGCAGGCTGCTGGTTTTAGAAGACAAGAACAGAAAGGTGTTAGAAAAATTGAAGAAAAATTTGGAAAGTGAAAAGACTTAGCGTTTCCTCAAAAATAAAATGGAGTTTTCTGTAATGGTGTATGCGATCCCAAATTCTATTCTGTACACTGAAAAAAATACACTTACATGATTATATACTGAGAATTACTTTAAACTTTTATCACTAACTTCAGTGCTATTGGTGGGTATTCCTCAAATGAAGGGAATTAGCAGGATGATGATACATGAGATGTTTTGAAAATATTTCACAGAATGGTTACAGGTAAGGAAATGTTAACAAGCTCAAATGTCATGTTTGTTGGTCTGTCATAGGTCTTCTGGAAGAGAATGATATCTTCAGGAATGCTCAAGCCGGTGTTCTTATCAGCACCAATAGCCACCCTGTGCTAAGGAAAAATAGAATATTCGATGGATTTGCTGCAGGTTTGTGGTGTTTAAATCAAAACAAAAATCAAATTTTGAAGTGTTGGAGCTTAGAGTAAGCTCTTCACAAAGCTAACTCTTGAGTTTCTTTACCCCACTGTATTTAGACATTTTAACAGAGATTGGGATATCCTTCAGTATATTCTAGAAATCATTTGAGAATTCAGAATTGTAGCCAGAATTATCCTTACAGCAGTCTCTGGAATTGAAGACATGTGTTGAGAAACAACACATATTCTGCCTTCTCATTTTTCTGTGAAATACTTTTTCATTATTTTAGAAGTAATTGATAAAGTTGTCTAGGACATATTTAGAGTTATCTGCTGGATGCTGGTTTGAATATTTTATCACTGCTTTAAAACCTAGAAAACAGAGCAAATGTATACTTTAAAGAGGTTTCTATTGCATCTCAAGCTGAACAAACTTGAAAAATTACTAAAATGAGCATTTCCTACTCCAGAAGAGATGAAGAATGATTACTAGTGATTTTTGTGCAATTTACTGTTTTAATGATCACAGTTCCATACGTCTTGCATTCCATTCCATTTCAACTAAAATTGCATTCTTGAGTTTTCTCCCATCTTTCTTTCAGAAGAAGCAAGTTTTCTGAGAAGAGCCTCTAAAGGTGTTGTTTCAGTGTGGTGGGGGGGAAGGATAGGTTGCTGTCAAGAGCAGTCCTGGACAAATGACTTGGAAGACACGGGTTACTGATAAAAGCTAAGATTTAAAGAAATGAATTTTAGGTGCCCATCTTGAGAACTTTTTTTAAAAGATATTTTAAAAAGGGTAAGGTATGTGCACAAGAACTTCCAAATATATGTGAAGATGACAGCTTTAAGCACCCAAGAATCATATCCCCCTTGAAAATACAGGATCATAGCACCATTTTATTACCAGATAAACTAGTAGTGTATTGTTACTACCATGTTACAAGCCATGCATGTCAGCTGTAGCTCTTTGAAAGGATTCAACAGAAGTATTTGAACCTCAGTTTTATAGCAAATTACAGTGCAATTTCTAGCTGTGTCATTTTCCTTTTTTTCCCCCTGAGTTTATGATGGTTTAAAAAGAATGAACAAACTATGGATCGTGAGAGAGGTACAAATGCACAATCACTAAGGATTTAACTTTCCCACTTTCTTTTCTCTTCTTTGTTCCCCTGACCCAATAAAGGTATTGAAATAACAAATCATGCAACTGCAACATTAGAAGGCAATCAGATTTTCAACAACCGCTTTGGAGGTTTATTTCTAGCGTCTGGTGTCAATGTCACGATGAAAGGTGAGCCTGAGCCCTTGTTGGTTGTGTTTGTTCACTTCTGCATTTTTTATTTGGTGCTGGGTTTTGGGTTTATCGTACCATTTTTTCCATCTTTGGCTCAGATTTGGTATTGCCTTAGGCTGAGTTGTAATGAAGAGTTTCAGCTGAAGGTAACAAGCCAAGCTAAGCTATCTTAGATTTTTAGACAGCCAGACACTTTCAAAGGTAACTTAAGGTTTTCCTATCATATTAAAACTCTGTTATTAGCTTTTCTGTGTCAAAATTGTTTCCAAACTGGTTACTGGTCTTTGGCCCACCTCAAATTCCAGTTCTAAGTTAGTATAGTAGAAAGTCTTTTGTCACATATCTGAAAACAAGTGTCCAGTAAAGAAACATGCCTCATGTGGCTTTGAGGATCTAAAAGCATGAATATTCATAATCCCAAATCACTTTTTTCAGAAATTAGGAACAGTTTACATACATAAAATTCCCATGTATAGTGGGGAAGTGCGCATGAGACAAGATCCTCTTGGAGGAGATTGGAGTGATGGTTTGAATGCCAGACAGCTCCACAGGAGGTTATTTTAGAAGAAAAAGGTTCAGTTTGCAGAATTTTTACCTGCTTGGCTGTACTTGTTATGGCTTTTCCTGTATATTCTTTATACCACTTAAAACACAAGCTCTGGCTCCCTGCTTCACAGCTCCTGGGCTTACTGACTGCATCAGTCCGTGCTGTGATGCTACTGAGAGCGGACAGAACTAGTTTGAGGTGCACTTTGGGACTTGACAGAAAACGTAGTAGCTGAGTAGCTCAAATTCACTGTGCTTTGGACACATCTTTTAAATGGTGGAGGTGGGCAGACCTAATTCCCACTTCCGTTGTGGTGGAAAGTGCCTTATTTGTAAACTCCCCTGGGGGAAAAGCCATGCTTTTCTGCTTTCTAAGGGCTGGGTAAAAGTCCTTGTGGTAGACAAGAGGCTTTCAAACATTTGGGTTTCAGACTTCTCAACAGAAAACTTAAGCCTGATACCAAGGCTTGTTTCTCTAACCATTTATTCACAAACCAGTTCACAAAGAGTATTTAAATGAAGGTTTATCAGGTACGTGTGCGTGCAAAGAGGAACAGTCTTCAGTCTGGTCTGAGGAGTGCACTGCACTGTCTGGGCATCTGCCTTCATCATCTGGCATTGAGATTTGATAGGCTTAAATGCCAAGACTAAAATGCAGACATAGAACTAACTGTTCCTAATGGGTTTAGCTCTTAAGGGGAAGGGGCTCTGATTTAACACCTCAAGAAAAAAAAAAAGTCATTGATCCAGGTGTGACTAGTTCTCGGCTTTTTTGTCCCCCCCCAACAGATAACAAAATAATGAACAATCAAGATGCCATAGAAAAAGCGGTCAGTAGAGGCCAGTGTCTATATAAGATTTCAAGTTACACCAGCTATCCGATGCATGACTTCTACAGGTAACGGGTTTTCTGTCACCTACAGTAAGGTTTTCAAATAAACGCAATTTCTCTTCTAGGAAGACCCCTAAAACAGTTGCCATCTGTTAACACACAAATGTGTACGCTTCCCCAACTGTAACAGAAGAGGATTAAACAAGTTCCCATTGTCTTGAATTTACTGTTACTGAGTTTACTGTTAGTGTGAACCTGAGCCTAAGGGATTATACAGCAGAACTGCTTTTTTGAAACAAGCAACAGAATTATGCCACGAAATCCAAGCTCATGTAAAATTCTCAGGTTTTACAGTCCGATGCACAACCTTTTAGTGCTGTTCTGCCCCTACGCCCTCCCCCAGCCCTTTACTCAGCTCATCAGGTTTTGGTTCATGCCTAACATGCTGCATTTTACTTCAGATGTCACACCTGTAACACCACAGACCGTAATGCCATATGTGTGAACTGCATTAAGAAGTGCCATCAAGGACATGACGTAGAATTCATTAGACATGATAGGTACGTTTCAAACGAGTATGTTGAGCAATTACGACAATGCGAGTAAAGTAGAAACTAAAGAGCTCTCTTTCTTTGTAGGTTTTTCTGTGACTGTGGTGCTGGAACACTGTCTAATCCCTGTACGCTTGCTGGAGAGCCTACACATGATACAGATACACTATATGACTCTGCTCCACCTATAGAATCTAATACATTGCAGCACAACTGAATTCCTTTCAGAAAGAAAGTCCTGCCATTCTAATATCATAACTGTTAAAACTTTTTTTTTGGAGGAAGTTATACTTGCCCATTTCTGCAGAAAGAGACTGTATTAAAGCGGATGTGTGAGGTGTTGACACTATGGAGCTCAACCTACCAAAAAAGAAAGTGGCAATATGTTGACTCAGGATAACAGAACTGGGCGTTTTAGCATTACTGTGTAAACAAAGACTTTGAAGGGACAGAAGTGAAGAAAAATAAGCTGCAATTTTGTACAGATACCAACTTCTGAAAGCTGGTGTTTTTACAAGTAGCATTGAAACGCAGTCCAATTTGCAGTAGTACTATTCTGTAGACAAGCAGCATTCTTTGTTGCTGCCTTTATGGACATGGGTACCAATTGCTTTTGTAACATGGTAAAAAATGTGAGCTAGCACTTCTGCATTTCTTTTGATTTTTTAACATTTATTCAGATTGAGAAATATGATTTTAATGCTTTAATCTCATGTAGTTTGTTTCTAATTTCAAGCAAAAAAATCTTATTGTACTTGAATGTGTCCTGTTTTGTTAGCACACCTAGACTTGCTGTAACTGTACTCATGTCCCAGTATGTACGTTCTTTCTATGAAAGAGAAAACACTAATCTTAAATTATATCCAGCAATTTTTCTGGTGTCCTCTGAAGTTAGAATAATCTCCTTCCCTGCCCCAGCAATAGTCTGTACTCAAACCACCCTAACAAAAAAAAGCGAGTGTTTTAATGAGACTTCCTAGACTATAATGCACTATAAAACAAAGTACCCATGTAACTAAGTTTTGTGAAAGAAATTTTACTATGTTTTAAAGTACACAGTAGAAAGTCTCCTCAAAACAGTCTTGTACTTTACTCTGTTCATAGTTTTTTTTGAACAGTCTGGACATTACTTACATAACCTGCTGGAAATCACAGTAATTTCCTGCTCTAATGAAGCTGAGACAAGTATATATACAGCCCTATACAGTTTCATAGCTTTTTTCCATTTATGTGTATTGGTGACAGTGGGTAATCAACAGCCTGAAAGTGTATGCATGTACCATAACATCTAGACTTAATATATTGTGGAGTACTCAATAACCATTATGTAGAGGGTAGGTAAGAATTAAAGGGTTTAATTTCCTAGGAAAGACAATGGAAAAATGGTCATTTTTAAAAAATAAAGTTTATTAGATCATAACGTTGTCTGATACCACCTTTTTGAGAAACCACCAGTACCAAAAACACTTGTGTTCTTAAAGATGATTGATCATAGCGGTAAGTTTCTGAACAGCATTTGCATCACTTGTTGCACCATCCACCACCAGGCAGAGATACCTAAGGGAAATAATGAAATCAGCTTTATCCAGCATGGACACAGAGCCTCAGCTTCCTCTAACTTGCACAGCTTTAGAAGAGGGAGATGCCATTTCGTGCCTGGTGTGAAGGCTGCCAGCAGCTGTCACTACCTGCTGCAGAGGCAGTCACCAGCAGCTCCAGTACTACTGTAACAGCCCCCAGTGCCTCCCCAGCACTGTGCAGCAGCCGCCAGCGCTGGGCTGGTTCAGGCATTCCTTCGGTTTGGCTCGGCTCACAGCCAGCCCTGCACCTCTATGGAAATTAAGCTCTGAGCCCTAGAGCCTAGCAGGGTGACCCAAGGCTTAAAATACTGCATTACTCATTGTATCTGCCCTCTTGTAGTCAGGTTTTAGTACTTCCCTCCCTCACTGCTTGTGAGGTACATTTGATAGTCACAAAAATAGTTTTAACTGCCCCCCCTGCTGTGAGACTATGAGCAAAAGCCACTGCCCAATTTTTAAAATGGATGCCTACCAAGCAATGTGCAACTTAAAAAGGGAAAACAAGGCCTTACCTAAATACTCTCAGTGAAAGGGTCATTTTTTCAAACTCTTTCGCTTTTCTGTGCCCCTTCTGAATAACTTCCTCTGGAATATTAGCAAGTCTTGCTGCATTGAAGCCATAGCTCTTTGGACATGCTCCTTCGATGAACTTATACAGGAACGTAATTGTTTCCTGGCTTGGATCCTCACTCTCATTTTCAACCATACATGCCTAGAAAGAGTAAGTTACAAGTCAGTGTATGTAATACTTACCTCCAGACTAATAAACACATGAAACATCACATCCTTTTCTCAGGACACATCTATGACTCTGGGTGGAAGAGTGCAGAAAAGCACACACAGCATGAGATCTATCAGCCAGAAGGAAAAATCCCATACTTCGGTGCTCACAACTTGCACATTACACTTACACATACCATGTGGCCAAGCCGCACAGCCACGTTGTGTGAATGATCCTCTACCAGCGAATGGTAGTGTGTGGAGAACAGAGTCCGACACTTGATTTTCTCTGCAAGTTCTTTCACAACTGCACTCGCTATAGCTGTTCCGTCAAAAGTAGCTGTGCCTCTGCCTGGAGAAGAAATGGAAAAGCTTTGGCATACTCGGGAACAAAAGTGGCAAAGTAAATTCAATCCATAGTATACTTGCTACTGAGGATAGACCCCCCACCTTTAATTGCCAAGATTAACAAACAGAAGCAAAGATGCTTTTCTAAAGACAAATGCAATGCATTGTTTGCCATGTATCAATTTGTATTGTTTGTTTTTCTCCCTCTTCACTGTGTGGAAGATTGACAAACAGCAGCGAGTAGTGACCCAAGTATTTGCCCCATAACAATCCCACTCTCTTCTGCACTGCAGAAAAAGACACTTCTGCTCTCTCGAGCCTTGCTACCGGCTTGCTCAAGGTTTGCTGCAAGTAATTATGCAAAGGAAAGCAGAAAAACTTGGCTAGAAACAGGCTAGTAACGATTTGGGGGGTGGGAGGTGTATTAGTTCCCAGGGCACCTAAGAAGCACATGTAAGAGAGACATGCATAGATACTGACCAGTTAAACATGAGGAGCATTATGATGAAACTGCCCCTGTGTACTTGGTTGCCATTTAATCAGCCCAACAACCTTACAGCTAGTCTTCAATCTTAGATTTAATTTCCATCTATTACTAAATAGACTAATTACCCAGTTCATCCACAAGGACAAGGGAATGCTCTGTTGCATGCTGGAGAATGCTGGAAGTCTCACTCAATTCAACAAAGAAGGTACTTTCACCTTTAAAAGAAATGACAAAAAAAAAAAAAAAAAAAAAGAGAAGCCATGAAGTAGTCAAAGATCTGAAAACCACAACTAAACCCCCATTTAATCTGCACTGGAGTCTTGGTCAAGCTAAAATGAAACGTGACAGCAAATTGAACAAAAACATAAAGCTTTTTTTCCAGCATGAAAATGGTAGGTCTCCATTTGCCAGAAAAAGCAGGGTTTGGCTCCTTAAAGAGTACAGGCATGGGCACAAGTACAGTTAATTGAGTTAAGTTTTAGGCCACCTTATCTGTCTACTTTTAATAGCACTGGTCAGATGTGCCAGCTGGACAAAAAGAGGGGCACAAAGGATACAAGATGGGGAGAATCTTTTGCCCCTTCTTGCTCTTAAATGCAAGAGGCAGGCCTAAGGTGTGTGGCTTTTCAGTGTAAAAAAGCAAGCAGAAAATCTTAAAAAAGACAAGAGACTAGACTTACTAGTTTGGTTGTTGATGTCATAAGGTAATGAATTATTCAGATAATTAAAGGCTGTACTCGTAGGTACTCTACTTGAGTGAGCTATGACAAAAGAAATATACTGCTGCTAAGGACTGAACATCTTACAGGAGTTCTAGCAACCCAGATAATACAAGGCCTGAAATGTAGAGCTGAAGTTGTATTTTAGCAGATTACAAGCAGAATTACACAATCATTCAGACCCTTGTACATGCCAAATCCACACGTGTAAAGTCTCAGATTTACTAGTTCTTTGCAGGGTTCATTCCGAATAATCACATGCAGCAGCAATTAATGTAATTTCAGAGCAGGCAAGTATTTACTTCCTGTACTCATGCCGCATAAGCACTGCTGTGCTCTAACATAAGTTTTTCAACATGAATTATTAAGCAGTGTCCAGCAATCCTGATATTCTCCATTTATTTAAAGAAATTTCCAGGATTTAATATGGTTTTAACAATGTTTAGGAATAACCATTTATTTGCTGTAGAAAATAAACCCCTAAAATTACATAGGCAATTTTAAAATGATACTACTTAAAATTTACTTCATAAAAGTCCTGTTGACATCCATTACAAAATGACTGCCATGGGACAACTTTCACTGTGCTTTCATTTCTACACAGTGTGGAAACTAATGCGACAAGAACAGATTTCAAAGCTAGTTCCGCTGCGCAGCATTCAGCCTCATGATGTGAAAAAACATTTGTGCATGTATTTGGAAAAGAATTGGCTCTCAGTTGACAGAAAAATAAGTTGAAAATGTTACATTTTTCTAGACCACCTCTCTCTTGCAGAAGGGGCAGTTTTTATTTCTACCATAAGCACTTAAGTATTCTTCCATTCTTACAATTTCTTTTTGTACTGAAATTAAACAAAATGGAAAATAGCTGGGCAAAGAAACCCTTAATAAAATTCCCTAGCTGCAAAGAAAAGCCTTGATTTGGGGAAGGGTAAATATTTTTTTAATTAAGAACTCAGAATGATTCATTTCCAAATTCCTTATGTGCAACAAGTTCAGTAGGCTTAATTCCTTTCATATTCACTGACCCACATTTTTCAGCAGAAAGATCACAGAAAATCTGCACCCTCCTTAAATGAGTTGTGATACTACTCTTCTTACCACAAAAAATACTTTGTTCTTCTAGCCCCGTGACACTTAACCTACCACCACAGGCAGACTTTCCCATTCCAGTTGTTGGGTCATCCTCCACTTCCGTCTTCCTCTCCATGGGAAGAAACAAAATACTCCCAAGAACTGTCAACTACCGCTTCCAAGAAGGAACCCTGCCTCTCTCTTCATTGTCTGAAGAAATCGGATTTCAGACATAAGGCAGGCATTCTGATTGAAACAAGGGACCTCTAGGTAGGCCTTGCAAGAAGGTAAAAAACAACTCTACCACAGCTACCTGAACATCACTGTCCTATTGCAGAACACTTAGAAAAAGATACCCGTCTAAGTAGAACACAATCAGCTGTACCATATCCAAAAAGATATTCCTCAGACTTGCATCCAGCTGGAAGGCAGGCTTTTAATATTAAAATTCATTAAAAAGTGATCCTATGTGTCTGTCAAAAATAATGGAGGACAAGCATATCAAACAAATCAAGCATAACTACAATCCTGTTTCTACTCTGAACGACGAGAGACAACAAATGAGTCGCCCAGCTCTCCCCCCCAGAATCAACAGACTATCCCTTTCCAACTTGCCACTCAAAGCAAGAAAAGAAACTCACTCGGTGGCAAAAGCACTTTGGATTTCAGAAACTCACCTGCCATAATTCTGTCTGAGGCGCCAAGCCTCGTAAATACTCTGTCAATCGGTGTAAGCCGGCAGACTTCAGCAGGTACGTAGCATCCCAGTTGAGCCATTATAACCAGGAGACCAGCCTGCAGAACAAACATTAAAACATTTTAATTTTTACTATGTGCTTGGAGCTTCAGTTCCACACAGAGAACGAGGGAATGAAACTGTATTTCCCCTAAAACAAAGACTAGAGTGCCTAAAGCTCCCCACTGTTTTAACAGCTCCAGGCTGCAGCATCATAATCTCAAGTAGGACTAAAGTACTCTGAAAGCCTTCAAAACACAAGTTATCACCACAAGCAGTGTTAATAAAGCAAACTCCCTGTTGCTTTCCCAGTGGCCGCCGAAGTCTATTTTCATCTTGTTTAACCTGCAGAAGCATCTTTTACCAGATGATGCCAAATCCTGGATAAGGCCACTTGAGAAAGATTTTTCCCAACCACCTCTCATAAGAGAAATAAAACTTATTCCTCACTAAAGTAAGCAAAAGTAGAAAATCTACTATCTAAACATGAGCATTTTCTACCAGACTATATTTTGTCTTTACAGTGTAATTGCTGTACTGTGCTGCACACCCTGAAGACCACTCCTGGGACCTCCTTTGACATTTATAAACAGTCATGTAATTATGCAAAACACAGAGGTACGCTGGAACACTCAATCTTATGCAGATAGTCAATCACCTGTCTCATGAGCGTAGATTTGCCACCCATATTCGGGCCAGTTACTAACACACAGGAAGCTTCACTACTGCTATCTTCATCTTTGCTGCCTATCACAATGTCATTAGGAATAAAATCATCCCCAAAGAAAGTTTTTGTAATACACGGATGGCGTGAATTTTTAAGTTCCAGGAAGGGAGGAGCACTATCCACAGGCAGTAGAATTACAGGTCGGCACAGTGGTCCACCACCATCTTGACTGTAGTTAGCAAGGGACATCAAGACATCTATAAGATTAAGAGAAATTCCAGTAAGTCACGCTTTCAACCTTTCTTTATTCATTCACTGGAATGCATTTACTCATTGAATAGCATTTTTGTAAACACAATTTTCCATTTCCATTCCATTTTCCTGTTAAGGAAAACACCCAATAAGTACTCCAGAAGAACAAGTAAAAGGTGGGAATGTTCACCATGTCTTTCCTCATTCCTTCCAGGTTTCTACCGATGCCAGATTAAAAATCCTCCCCTCTAGTTTTTAGTTTAAGTCTTTAAAATCCACATAATTTCACTTCAAAAGCTATTTTTTTAATGTACATGTATAAAACATTATTTTCTTGCATTGGTTTTTAATTTGGAACAGGGTAAGTAAAGAGGAAATCAGCTTCTGTGGCAGTGAATTACTTTGTTAAGAATCATAATGCTGCTTGAAAGTTGCCAGAATAAATTTATATAAATACTAAAATTCTGTTGGCCTAGCAGAAAGCAGCAGCACAACCCCCCTCAATTAGCCTAGCTCTAAGGTTCTAAAAGCCGATTACCTACAAAATGAGACCATGTTACGTGATATTAGAGACTTTATGTACACATATTACAGCTGAGCCTGAAAGCTGTCTCCCTTTCTACTGAAAATCAATTCAGTACTTGCCCTGGTACTGCAGCGTAGCTAACGTGACTGCTTCCCAGCTCTCTAGCCCGCTCAGAGAATCCGTTCCTAGACAGCGCTCGCTGCCTGCCTGTCCTCCCCTTTCTGCCCCAGTGGCATTCAGAGAGTGCTTTCATTTTTCCCTGGAACAAAGACATCCCAGAGTGCCTCATTCCGAGGCACAAGGAGAAAATTCACAGCACAAGAGTACGCCAGTCCCGAGAAGGGAATGCAGGAGACTGTTCTACCCTAGAAATTTAAGGAAGATTTGGGGAAGTCTTCCTACTAGACTACCTTCTTCGAAGCAGTGACAATGACCACTTTTTTTATTTTTGAAGGCTGCTGAGAAAGCAGCCTGCTCAGACGGAAAGATGACTAGCAGGTTAAATTTTTATACCTCCATCTGCATCACTGCCTCCATTTAATAAGAAGCAACTAATCCATACATGAGAATCCTAGAAGCAGCGAGAGACCCACCAGGCTATGCTGAACAGCGAGAAATACTCAGCTGCACACCTACAATCACACAACAGGAATGAAGAAAGAGTTTGCAAACATCAGGACCTAACAACTGTTCTGCCATTTACTGACAGGAAGGAAACAGGTGATCACTCTTAATTATCAACCCTGTTATCACAATCGGAGTTTTTAAACTACAAATTAAGAGCTGGCAACAAGCCTTTTTTGCTTATCCAGATCAGATTTCATCATTTACTATATAAGAATATTTATTCTATATGTAAAAATGAAGAAAATCTCTTACCTAACACAGCAATGCACTCCACAGCTGTCTGCCAGTCTTTGCTATTTTTATCAAAGTTGTAAAACAAACGCCTCATACAGTCTTTTAGTGCTGCATCTCTGCGCTCTTCAGCGTTAACCATGGCAGCCAGCATCTTCTCTATCTCCTTGGTCCAGTAACGCTTATATCCCTTCCTGGTTGACTTCAACTCGTATTCCTCAGGTAAATTACGTGATACTACACTTTCCGGTATTTCCATTTGGTATCGGTTTTTGCCTGCCCCCCAGTAGAGCATGGATTTGAATCCAAGCAGTTTGCGTTGCTTATCCAGGTACTTGTGAAGATCTTCCTCAACAGCTTTAATATCCTGTAGTGCTTTATCGTAGTCAGGGTCAAAACCTGCCTTTGGAGTAATCACTCCTGTCTTTCGAGCTTGGTTATGATCAAAAGCAGTATCCCATCTTTTAAGCTCTGCACTCAAGTCTGGGAAGCGGCCATCTGGATTTTTGGCTTTGCGGGTGACCAGCTGCTTAAGGATTTTAGATTTGAAGTCACTGGCAATTTCTTCCATGACATCAACAATTTCATTCATTACTTTAAACCCCTCCAGCGCAGACAAAAAGTCAGCAATTTTTTTTTTGCTGTATTTGATTTCTTCATAAAAGATGGCCCTGCTGTCAGGATGGTTCTGACTTTTAAGTGGCGATCCAATACTGTGAATTTTGCTGAGCAGCCTTTCGAGGTCAGGAAGTTTCTTCAGGTGCTCGCTAACTTCAGACATTTTATCTGGCACTGCCAGAAGGTCCTCAACAGCATCTAATCGATCATTGATGGATTTAGGATTACAAAGCGGAGCACAGAGCCACTGTTTCAGGAGTCGCTTCCCAAATGGCGTACAACAAGAATCAATCCTTTCCAACAAAGTACCTTCTGTGGTTCCATTGGTTCCGTTCTGCAGGACTTCCAAGTTCATCAGGGTGACTCCATCCAGCACCATCCGCTGGTCAGTTTTGGCAAAGAAACTACTTGGACTCGTAGTTTTTGCAGTATCAATATCCACAGGGACATACTCCTCAAAGTTTGCCAGCGATAACAGCTCCTGATCAATCAAACATTTTTTGAGATAGAAGACACATCCCCCAAGAGCTGACAAAGCTAATTCACTGTTTTCACCAGGAGTTAATCCCAGCGAGTCACTCTCTGAAGTCAAAGATTTGATTACAGAGGGCAGAGAACATCCATTTTCAGAGTTCTGTTTCTCCTTGAAATAGCCTTCTTCAAGAAGGACTTTTAGTGTTTTAGAGGCATTCCAGAACTGGGAACCAGAGATCAGCCCTTCCTGAATGCAAGAAACAAGTGAGCCCTTCAGTATCTTTTGTGTGTCCACAGACAGGTTCCCCTTCTCATACAGTACCTGCACGGGAGTGTAATGCGCTACTAAAGTCCTAAACCTCGAACAGTGCCGGTCATCTGAGAACTGGCCTACATAAAACTTCCCCACCGACGTGTCAACAAAGCAGACCCCATAAACACGTTGTCCAGAGGAGTCTTCTTTTTCCTTAACGCACAGAAGGTATTTGTTATGGTTCTCGGAGGGATCACAGTCCAGAACACTGTACGTCTGAGTTCCTTTGGTGATGATTCTGCATATTTCTCGGCGTACAACCTTGTCAAATTTTGTTGGGTGGGCCATTGACTTGTAGCGCGTTTCCATCATTTCGGGAGTTTCTGTTTGCTCAACACGGGCTACCTTGTAGCCTTTCTGCACTAGAACATCAGAGAATCTGCCAAACGCAGTTTCTGGAAAACCTGAATGGGCCCAAGTACCTTTCATAAAGATCAGGCCCAACTCGTTTACACCAGTGACTGCATCCATATGATACAACTCATAGAATTTTCCAACTTTGTAGAAAATCACAGCATCGAAGTTTTGACTTTTCAGCTGCCACCACCTCCGCATTCCTGGCGTACACTTGTTGAGATAGTCCTCAGGTACATACAGAGTACATGGGTCATAACCAGGGTCACTCTGCCGTCTCCTGTGCGCATCTTTCTTTTTCCCTTCCTGCAGCCAATCAAGCTTTTCATGTTCCCATACTGCGAAGCCACTGGTGCCTCCACTGCAAGCATTTGCTTGAGATTCAAAAGTTTCAGGTGCTGCAAATGATGTCAGCTTAGACTTGGCTTCTGAAGAAACCGTTGCTGCTCTTTTGGGCGTTTCAGAACGTTCATTTTCTAAGCTACTCCTTTTAGCAGGCTTGTTTATCTCTCTTCTCTTTCGTTTAGAAGGGACTTTTATGGGGCTTTCTGCGACACTCTCTGCATCTGTCTCTGTGTCAGTAGATTCATTTTCATCCACCCCACTACTACCTTCCTCGCTGCTTGCCACTTCTTTCACATCAGGCTTGAACTCTATGTCAGAACCATCATGATCACTGTCAGAATCCAACACTCTTCTTCTTTTGGCTTTTATGGCACTTTCCCTGCTCATTACTCGCTTATTACTCTTCACATCCTCCTCACTATTGCAGTCATCACTGTTGCCTGATGCACTTTCACTCATCTGCTGGAAAAATAAATTATTTTACCTCTAGAAAATTCTGGCTACAAAGTAAAGTATCGCTGCTGCAAAAAGAAGCACAAAAACGTGCAATAATGCAGTAGCTATACTACTTCAAGCAAGAAACAGCAGAGTCACAGCCAATTCCATTTACCTTCACAGAATTAAATTTTTTTCTGGATAACAAACTGCTACCGACCAGTGGCATAATTACTCCTCTTTGCATTCTTTACAGCCTCATTCTTTGCATAAGTGATGCTGATGAACAAAATATTTAAACTGGACAGAAGGCATATGGTATATGCAATTCAGCACAAAGGAGAAATGCCTCCATAAGCTAACTCTGTGCTGTAATTTTTTCCTACCGACCTATGTCAGAAATGTGACTGGGTTTTGCAGCCTTTCAGTACTGGCCTATGTGAGTTTCGCCCATGTGGTTTTGGTTTTTTGTGGGTTTTGTGTTTGTTTTGGGTTGGGTTTGGTTTTGGGTTTTTTTGAGTTAACTACCTATTTCCACCTACAAACATACTACCTTATAGTAACCTTCAAGAAGATTGTGCATGTCTAGGAGAAAGAAAAGAAGCTCCATTATTTGCCTTTTCAGCCTGAAACTTTAAGAACTCCAGCGCCAGTGCTGGAGAAAAACAGCAGTGGAGGGACTGTAATAAGTACCAAGTGCCAGTGCCCACCACACTGTTGCCACAAACATAACACAACGCTTGGAGTGGCATCTGTCCCTCGGGGCAATGTCACACTGGAGAAAGAGTAGATGGGCCATGCTGACAGAGGAGGTACAGAAAACCACTGTCCCCTTGACAGTTTCCTCGTACCATTCCTTTCCAAAGAAATTTATTCCAACGCATATGGTGGTACTGAAATAATATTTGAATCATTCACAACACAACTTGAATACAATACAATAAAAGATCTCTTTTTAGGTACCCCACCAACAGATTGGTGTTAACACCAGTACAAGAATTTGTACTTTAGTGCTACTCTACAACATGAGAGCAGGCTCCAAAAATCCAATTTAAGGCCTTACAATGAATACTCAAGAAGTTAGAAATTTCTACATTATGATAAATTAAAACTTCAGATCAAACTTAGGGGAACTTGGAATATGACTAGCAGATAGAGAAGATAAGAAGATGCATCAGAAAAAAGGTTCTTTATGAGTGAGAAAGTGGGTCACCTGCGTTACCCAGGGAGTGATCAATAAAGAGAGTCAGAGAAGTTAAGTAACTTCTGAGGTCAGTCCTTACCGTACAGAACACCAAGAAGAGATATTAGACTTGTCTTTCCAACCATAAAAGGTGAGAGACCAGTGTATGGCCTGACAACACAGAAGCAGCGCAAAAAAAGACATGGATATATATGCATGCATGATTAAAGAGCAGATTAAGCTGCTATTACAGTACTAGAGAATTGCAGGATATTCCATGCTTAGTTCCAAGAGACAGCTTCTAAGTTCTAACACTATTTCTGAAAATGACAGCAAGTAAGAAAAATTTTACCTCCATTTCCTCCTCTTCCTCCTCCTCCTCCTCTGTGTCTGAAGGTTCACTGCATACTGCCAGTTCAAGCCGCTTAGTTTTATCTTTACTCATTGCATCATCCGCTAGCACCATTGCTCTCTTAATTTCAGGCTTTGTACTATAAAACATACCTCCCTTCCGTGTCTCCCCATCTGATGAACCTTTAAAACCACAAATAATTAATCAGAAACTGAAGTTAGTCTAGCATTTAGCCAGTCATTTAGTTACTGTTCATACTTCACTTTTAAATGTATTCAGACAACTAGTATAATTATCTAACATTCTGTGTTGTTACCAGTCATTCCCACCACATCTTAAATATAGCAACCTGTCACTCATTCAGCCAGATAAACTATCCCTAGAGAAAGTCTAAACACTCACAAATGAAATGCCTACCTAGTACATGAACACTTGAAGAATTGCTTCTATTTCTGTAACTCATTACCACATCTGAACACTTCTAAGCTAAGCTCTAAACACCCTCACACTAACTATAGTTACTACTGAAAAGCAACACTTCATACTAGCAGTGCAGCAGACCTGACTGAGACCACATGGCTACTTTAGCAATGATAGGTAAGTTCAATCATAAAGTTATTTTCAAGTTATGGGCATCAGTCATCTATAACATAGACTTCTTGGCTAAAGCTCTGCTGGCCGTTCAAACTGCTCCCATAAGCGCAGCAAGGCAGCCAGACCCAACACCAACGTATTAGCCAGATTAGCTGATCATCAATCATGCTGGCAATTCACCCTGACACTGCAGGGCATCAAGCAAAGCCTACTATTAATAACTGCACCATCCCTCTTCCTCTTTCACATCCCTTGAGCACCACAGTTCCTCCTTCCACTACCTGTACATAAACACAAAGCCCAGCCAATCTACAGACTGATTTCTAGAAAGGGTCCCCAAAGATGCTGAGATTCATGTTAATGCCATGCTCAAGAAATGAATCATGTGTGTAACATATTATGTATTCAACTTGCAGAAAGGAAGAAGGGGGACATAAGAGTACACTATAGATGGGAAAGGGCAATTCCTTTTTCTGTTCCTATAAGTTTAGATTCACCCGCTCTTGTGAATCCCTTCATATGCTGCTATTAACTGAAGCTTCAGCTCTAAGTCAATGGTAGACAAAAGGCAGGTGAGTTGTAGGAGGCCAACTATCTCAGAAATAAGACAAATGGAATTCTTTCTCACATTCATTTCTTTGAGCTTGCAGTAGCAAAGGATGGAGTTACAAGTAGCTGCTTCTACAGCACAGTGCAACACATTAACAAACCAGATCTCCATTTTAATTTTGCAAACGCAGTGAGACAATCCAAAAATATTTTGCATTTAATGTTGACAATTTAACAATGGCAGGAGAAAAATCTCATCACATAATTTAACTGCATACTCAAGTGTGCAACACCTGCATATTCACTTAACCAGCTTGCATGTAACTCCACTTCTTGCATGCCCAACTGTTAGAAGCCTAGCCCTGTCATGTCTGTATTTACAAACACCACCACAACTCCATTTTCTTACCCAAAGATTCCAACACACTTACTTTGTATACAGAGATGCTTTTTGTCTGAATTTAAAAGCAAAGCATGTATTTTAAATATTTTTACTCTGTTCTATATTAACCACATTTCTTGTAGATAGACCAGTGTTTCTACGTTTAAACATTTTGAACACATCTTACTCTACTGCAATTTTCTTTTGGTACACAGATCAATTCTGCTTACCTGTATTTGCTTCTAAATGCAACTGCAAGCTGTTAAAATATATTTGATTATTTTAAAATACCTTCAGGAAAGATACATATCAAGTATCGACCAATTCACTTGCCTTAAATTATGCTAATATTTATATTAAAACAGTAATGTTATTACCGTAAAACTACCTATGGCTTAAATGCAGTACATTTAAGTATAAACAAGCCCCAAAAAATCACATGAGATGGAACTCTGACTTGTAAAAAGTAAGAAACTGTTTAAATTCAGTTGTTTCACTGACATCATAAGCAAATTCTACAGTGTATCAAAAAGTAGTGTATTATACCCAAAGTACTGTTTGACTAACAACAGGACAGTTTACAGCAACACGATTTATACATGACTGTTTACAGCCAATGATTTACAGTTTTCAGCAACAGTAAAATTATAAAACCAGGGGAAAACAGATCATGATTACTAATGTGAGTTTTATTACGCAAAATGTTGAAATAACACCACAGTAGAATTAATTTTAGTTACCAAACATCCTGTGCCTAGTCTTTTGATGCTGGACAAACTGCAGTTCCCAAATAGCTAATAAAAACTGGGTTTGGCATTTCTAATATTTTAAGGATTTCAGGGCTAGAAATTGAAATAGTGGACTTATCTTTTAGATCTTCTTTTATATTGATGGGAGAAATAAAGGAAAAAACTTCAAAACATAAGCAAGCTTCAAGTTTGCGTTCTAATCTAATAAACAAGAGGGCTTAGTGGTTTACGTTTAAAGAACCATATAACCATAAACGCACCTGTAACCCTCAAAAACTTGCTATGTCTAACTTACAAAGTACAAAACATGCTTTCCCACTCAATACTGATCTTGGTTTTGCTGCTCTTTCTCTATGGAGAACACCATACCCTATATTCCATGCCTATTTTTCAAAAACAAAAAGTGGCATATTTCCATTTCAAAAAGTTTTATTTGCATCTCTTACCTTTATATGGCCTCAGATATTTAATACTGACCCAGCCCCTTGTAGGGCTGTCATCAAAAAACTGTACGTGGACACGAGTGGATTTCCCTTTTCCTCTGACTATTGTTCTTTCAGTCGGATGGTTGTATATGAGACACGGCCACCAAGGATAACCTTCCATCTTGGCCCAGACCAAGTCACCAGGTGAATACTCACAGGAGACACTGCAAAGACAACAGATGCGTAATTTAAGGAGCATAAACATTTAAAAGAGCTCCCTTCATAAACGCAACTGCACACTGCTTCTGAGCAGCTTGCCCACTGAAGGTCTTGGGTGGCACCCAGGTGGTGCAACCCGGATTATACAGTCCTTCTACACCACCGCCAATACTTCTCTTCAACGACTTTTTGGATTTGCTCCTCCAAGTTCTACTGGATCCCTCCCGAGATAGAGCTTTATAGCCACAGAAGATGGGCTGAGGTCGGGAGGGACCTCTGGAGCTCATCTTGTCCGACGCCCCTGCTCAAGCAGGGCCACCTAGAGCCATGTGTAACCAGTCTCTTAGCGGATTTCTTAAGGGAGGGGGAGAGAGTAACCGGGTCCAACAGTCACATTAACTTAAAGAAAAAGGTTGCAGACTACCTGTTACGAATTGCCAACCTACATAACCAAGACGAGTTTTCCTGAAGAGACTAATTCTCAACAGGCCACCTAAAGGAAACGAGTAAGATTCCAAAAAACCCTCAAGCAACAAAAACTAAAGCAATAAATAAAAACCCCGTCTCCACCGCAAAGCACCCGATGCGGCTTTCGTTCTCGCTCTCCTTCTCCCCCAAGATTTCAACCCAGCCGCTGATGACCCGGGGGGGGGGGGGGGGTATCCCCGCAGGCTATAGCCAAACCATCAGCCAGCCGAGACACTTAAACCACCAAGACGCGGGACAGAAAGGAAATTTAGGCACCAGGGAAAAACTAAAAATAAGCTTCCCCTCCGGGTGGATGCCGGCGTTACCCCCAAACCCCGGCTGAGGCAGAAGGCCGCCGGCCTCCCATCACCCCACGCCGCTGCCGCCAGCGCCTCCCCCCGCGCCAAGGCGCCGCAGGCCCGCACCCCCCCACGCACACACACTCCCCACACACACACACACCCCCCCCACGGCTCCCGCCAGCCCCCACGCCGTTGAGGCGGCGGCCAAAAGCCCGGGGGCTCGCTGAAAACCGCTCCCCACCGCCCCCCCCCACCCCGTGCCGGGAAGGCCCCGGTGGGCCCAAGCAGCCGCCGTCTCCCGGGTGGGTGAAGGGGGTGACGGGGACGACGACGACGGGACACAGACGGACACCGGCGCCTCCGCGCCCCGAGGGGTCCCGCTCCAACCGCCACCGGCGACAGCACGCGCCCCCCCGCAACGGTCCGCGCGCGCTGCATCATCCCCCCCCCCCCCCCCTCCTCCTCCTCCTCCTCCTCCTCCCCTCACGCAGGCCGCGCTCCCGCGGCCTCCTCTCCCCGCCGCCGGTTACCTGGGGGCCTTGGCGGCCGCGCCGTCCCTTCCGTCCTTCTCCCCCGCCTCCTTGCGCCGGGCCGCAGCTCTGCCCGGTGCACCGTTGCTCGCCGCGGCGGTGGGGCTGGTGGTGGTGGCGGCGGCCTGGCGGCCATTCTGCTCCCCTGAAACGCGGCGGCGGCGTGTCCCGGACGGGACGGGAGCGGGTGCCGGTGCCGGTGCAGCCGCCCGAGGCGGTGCCGGGGAGGCCTTGGGGAAGAAGCGGAGCAGAGTGCTCTGGCGTGACATGGTCCACGGCGGGAAGCGCGGCCCGCCGCCAGCGCGCGCGCCAAACCCGCCGCCGCCCGCCCCGCCCCGCCCGGTAGGGGCGTGGCCTATCCTGGCCCCGCCCCCTCCTCCCCGCGGCGCGCGGGAGCCGCTGTGGAGGCCCTTGAGGTGGTTCCGCCGTGGCGGCCGCCCGGCCCGGTCTTCGGTGCGCTCCGCCGCCCGCGCCCACCCCCGGCAGCCTGAACCCCGGTCCCCGGAGGGGCTCCTCAGGCTCTCCCTGCCGGGGTCTCCGTGTTTGCCCCGCTTTCCCTCTCTCCCCGCCGCTGGCAGAGGGCCTGGGGCGCCTCGGGGCCTACCGTGTGGCAGCGTCCCCGGCCTGCTGCGCCGTGGTCTGCCAGGCGGGCCTTCCCCGAGCTCAGTAGCTCACGGCAAGGTCTGTCCTTGTTAACTAACAGCCCTTCAAACCCTGCCTCTCGTCTGCAGTGAGGCCACAGCGGTTGTTACGATTAATGTTGGTAGGAGTAATGGGATGAGCTGGGGCCTTCCCACAAAAAAAACCTCCTCAGGGAAGGAGAAGCTGCGGCACCTGCATTGGAGAACTTCTTTCCTGCCCCTGCAGTAGAGGGCAAGAGCAGCGGTGCGGTGGGAAGAGGAGAAGCTGGTACGTGGCCAGAGGAGAAGCTTGGACAGCTGCTGGTCCCGTTGCCAGGCTGCAAAGTGGTACTTCTCAGCTGGCTTTACCGGCAGATGCACAAGAGGGCTAAGAAATGGCAGCTAAAATAATACGATCTCTTCCTCTGCTCTTCCTACATGTTTTTTTCATATTCACAGGTGAGGCTATGTCCTTAAAAAGCAACTTTCTGATGCATTAGAATACAGTCCATTTCACAGTTCTTAACTGTTGTGCTTAAGCTACAGTATTACAGAGCGAAACCAAGAACTTATTTTTGTCAGCATAAGTTCTGAGAAAAGTTATTTACTGTCACCAGATGTCTGTTAGCATAGCTTTTTCTTTCACTAAAATTGCCGTTTAATACTGCGAGCCAAAAACTCTCCTACCGTTCAGCACAACTGTAGCCAGAAATGTCACAGGAGCGCTCCCACCGCGAGTAAAAAAGTGGAACTGCAAGGTAGGGATGTGACCACAAGAGGTCACGCAAACCCAAACGATACTGAAGGATTTTAAACGCGTGTTCCTTCTAAAAGAATTATTTCCGTTTAATTTCAAAACATAATTTCCTTTTTATCTAATTGCTTTCATAAACAATCTGATGTGTCCTCAACTACACACACCTCAAACTGAAATAGAAAAGCAACTGCATTTAGTTTCCTGATAATAGTCCAGGGGATTCCAAAGCACATGGACCGTGAAGCATTTGGAAGTGGAACACGCTGCAGGACAACCCCCTCGGCAGATATTGCTGTTCCTATCAAAAACGCTCGCCAGGACTGGTACCTGCAGAGATGTTTAGGTAGCACATTTTTTGTCAGTTGTTTACAGGAAATAGGCAACCCTATTTAAATTTGTTACTGTCTGGAAAATTACACTCCGATCATCCACCTGGCAGGTGGAAGCAGGGAGATGGGCTGAGGCAGGGAGGGGAAAAACTTGGGAGAATGCTGAAAGCAAGTCTTTAAAGATGAAGCCTGTTTTGAGCAGACTCCTGATAGATCCTGGTAGCTTCTCCCTGGCGATGACTGTTGTCAGTTCATATGAGGAATGGAGGTGACAGAAAAACATGAAAGGTCACCTGAATTTGGTGGCCTCCTGAGCCAGCATGGTATGAGCACCACAGAAGTCAGTGTGGTGTTGGGGTCGGTTTTGGTAGCCCTGGGATTTCTCCAGACTGGCAGGAGCACGTGAGTCAGTCCTGGCGGCGCTGCTAGAAGAGGGGCACGTGGTCCAGAAGCTTGAGTGAGGGGCCTGGAGTATGCACCTGTCCTGGTTTCAGATGGGATAGAGTTAATTGTCTTCCTAGTAGCTGGTAAGGTGCTATGTTTTGAGTTCAGTATGCAAGAATGTCGATAACACTGATGTTTTCAGTTGTTGCTAAGTAGTGTTTAGTCTAAAGTCAAGGATTTTTCAGCTTCTCATGCCCAGCCAGCGAGAAAGCTGGAGGGGCACAAGAAGTTGGCACAGGACAGAGCCAGGGCAACTGACCCAAACTGGCCAACGGGGTATTCCATACCATGTCCCGTCTAGTATAGGAACTGGGGGGAGTGGGGGGGGGGGATCACCGCTGGGGGACTAACTTGGTGTTGATCAGTGGGTGGTGAGCAATTGCACTGCGCATCATTTGTACATTCCAATCCTTTTATTATTACTGTTGTCATTTTATTAGTGTTATCATTATCATTATTAGTTTCTTCTTCTCTGTTCTATTAAACCATTCTTATCTCAACCCACGAGTTTTACTTTTACCAATTTTCTCCCCCATCCCACTGGGTAGGGGGGGAGTGAGTGAACGGCTGCGTAGTGCTTAGTTGCTGGCTGGGGTTAAACCACGACACACCTCTGAGAAGATTAACACTTTGTTTTGTGGCTTTTTAGTTTGTCCCATGCAATGATACCAGTTCTCCTGGTCTGTGGTGTCCCCATGTCTGGGTCTGGGCATTCCTCCATTTAGGGTGACAGCCACTTAAGAAATGCCACATTGGAAACATGCCTAAGTCTGTATTTTAGAAAGGCTGGATCCAATGTCAGGTGCCCTCCCCAAGGTGGGGTAGCTCCACACTTTGGTATCCATAAAAATGTAGGAGGTAAACTTTGCAGTACTGGATTATTGTACATCCCCTTTCCTCTGGTGGGATCAGGCTGGGGGAAACACAGATCACACCAGTATTTATCAGATAGTGTTTTATTATGCTGTTATTAATCACAAGGGACTCATCACACACTGCATTCACTTATTCCCTCACACAGTTCACAAACATGCACACTAACCGGTACCCAAGTGGAGCAAGAGTTGGGAGACCAACCCCAGCTGTGTACTTAAAAGCAGAGGCATGTCTTGATGTGCCAGGGGCTTTGAGGTGGGTGTTCAGGAAGTCCCTCCAGATGATTTGTTTCATCGTATATCTATGTGTGTGTGTTATATACATAGATAGATAGGTAATCTTGTAGTTTTGCAGATAGCAGCCGCCTTGGATGTAGCCTGGTTTGTATAACCTGCGGTTGATGCTGGTGGATTTGGACAGATTTGGCAGAGTCTCTGTTCAGAGTTTATCAGGTTTTGTGGATTCAGCAGGACTGCTAGTCTCTGGAGTTTATCAGTGCTTGGCAGACTTTTGCATGCTACTGCTTGGCACGTGCTTTCCCTCTCTTCAGCCTGCTGTTTTCTGGTACCTATTTCTCCATCCACACACACACCTGTAGAGCCATTCACACAAACTCACAGAGAGGGGGCTTTTATGACATGGTTTTCAGTTTCTGTCTAGTAAAATATGTAATTCTACTTGTTTTTCTACCAGTCTTAGCAGGGTAGGCTATAGAATAATTAAAACAGGAAAGTCTTTGAAGTTGTTTCATAGGAGGCTGTAAAAGGTGACATTACTGAAAACGTTATAAACAACTCTGTCCTTCCCCCTTTTTTTGAATATTCTGTTTTGAAGAGAAAACCGTAGGGAATTGTTAAGTTGCTGTAGTGCAGACTTTACACCAAGCTCAGCGGAACACTGAAAAGTGCTGTATTTATCATAATTCTTTTCCTCCCTCTCCCCCTGCCAATGCATACGCAAATACTCCCACACAGCCTTCAACTGTGCTTTTTAGCTCCCTAAGTGGTTCTGAACAATTTCCATTTTAGGAACATTGGAAATGGCAAGGATTTGGCTTTTTTCAAGATAATACCTCAACACTTTTGAAACTGAAACAACTTTGGATATACCTCGCTTTACTAGATTATACAGTACCTTCTCTACAGCTGATGCAGAAAAGGATGATTGACTGTTGTTGATAGTGGGGCAGGATCCAAGACCTAGCTTGCAGTGCAGTGACTCTCTGCTATACCTTGGCTTTCCTCTGGAGTTTGGAATTAATCATTTCTATCTTGTTAGATGCTGGAATAAGGAAAATGCTAATCAGGTAATTTTGAGGTCTTTCCGGAAAAATGAAATAATGTAAATCAAGAAGAATACCTAGAACAATAACCACAACAGAAAAGCAAAGTACACTTGAGGCCAGGTGCCTGGTTGTTTATCTTCTGTAGTGTTTGCTATCCCTGGTATTCTTTGGAACAAACATTTGACAGGAAGGAAGGGTCATTCCTCAGGTGAGGGATCTTGTTCTTGAAGTTACCAGGTACAGCCAAGAGCAAACTGCTGAGGCTTAGGATGCAGCAGGAGCAAGGGTGCTCCTGGCACAGGCAGTGCCCTCGCTGACCATGATGCAGACCCACAGCATCTGAATCATAGAATCCTGGAATCACAGAATAGTTTGAGTTGGAAGGGACCTTTAAAGATCAGCTAGTCCAACCACCCTGCCATGGGCAGGGACATGTTCCACTAAATCAGGTTGCTCAAAGCCCCATCTAACCTTGCACGCTTCCAATGATGGAGCATCCACAACTTCTCAGGGCAATCTGTTCCAGTGTCTCACCAGCATCATAGTAAAAAATTTCTTCCTTATGTCCAATCTAAATGTACCCTCTTTCAGTTTAAAACTGTTGCCCCTTGTCCTGTCACTACAGATCCTGGTAAAAAGTTTCTCTCCATCTTATAAGCCCCCTAAATATATTGAAAGGCCTCAATAAGGTCTCCCCAGTGCCTTCTCTTCTCCAGGCTGAACAACCCCAACTCTCTCAGCCTTTCTTCACAGGAGGGGTGTTCCAGCCCTCTGATCATTTTCGTGGCCCTCATCTGGACCTGCTCCAACAGGTCCGTGTCTTTCCTGTGCTGAGGACTCCAGAGCTGGACGCAGTACTGCAGGTGGGGTCTCACCAGAGCAGAGTAGAGGAGGAGAATCGCCTCGACCTGCTGGCCATGCTTCTTTTTCTGCAGCCCAGGGTACGATTGGCTTTCCGGGCTGCAAACACACATTGCTGGCTCATGTCTAATTTTTTGTCCACCAGTACCCCCAAGTCCTTCTCCGCAGGGTTGCTTTCAATCCCTTCATCCCCCAAGCTGTATTGATACTGGGGGTTGCCCTGACCCAGATGCAGGACCTTGCACTTGGCCTTGTTGAACCTCATGAGATTCGCATGGGCTCGCTCATCAAGCCTGTCCAGGTCCCTCTGGATGTCATCCCGTCCCTCAGGCGTGTCAGCCGCACCACTGGGCTTGGTGGTGTCTGCAAATTTGCTGAGCGTGCACTCGATCCCACTGTCTGTGTCATTGATGAAGATATTAAATACTACTGGTCCCAGTCCAGACCCTTGAGGGACACCACTCATTACTGGTTTCCACTTGGACATTGAATTGTGTGGGCAGAGCAGGGTACTGATAACACCAACAGCCCCAGACAAGGCAAGGGGGTGGATCAGATCCAGGGTCCATCCAGAAGGCAGGGCTGCAGGCAGGCACACCTGCAGCGAGCATTGCTCAGGCAGGGGCCGGGTGCCCAGGGCAAACAAATTGTTGATAACAAACTTTTGAAAGCTCTTCAGGCAAAATTTGCTAAACCGTTAGCAAAAGAGCTGTATCTGCAATAGTTAATGTCAAGAGCAATCTAGGAAAGTTTGCTTTGGTGGGTGTTTGAAGTACAAGATATGTGCACTACCCCTCTTTATGTGTCTTCTAAGCAAAGTAACAAATTTGTGTACCAGAGCTAACAGAAAGCTCTGAAAGTGAGAAAAAAAACCCTGGCTATTATAGGTAGGATTTTTTCATTTTGAACAAAACTGTAAGATTTTCTCATTCCAATATTCTGCAGTTATCCCACTGGGACAAATGTAACAATTTTCACTTTTCCCCTTTAGTATGAACACATTTTTCTGAAAAATTTTTTTAATATCTTTTATTTTCATTTTTTGGCACAAGACGTGACTAGGGAGGAAGATTGTTAGTCTTAACTGTTTTTTATAGGGCTGCTGCAAATACCCAGTAACTCCGTCAAAACCAAGTGAAATCAAATAGCTTAATGGGGAGTGGAAAGAAGAGTCCACTGCTTCATTCAATTAATGTGTGTCCTTTCTCTGAGGTTGACTTGAGCTGCTTTTATACCCATAGAGGTGAGATGATCAGAAGTAACCTTAAAGCAGTGCTAAATTCTTTATGGGCCTTACCTTGGTGACAAAGGGTGCCAGACCAACCTTAGATTGTGAGGTGGAACGATTTACAGAAACAGTTTCATCATGCCAATATAGACAGGACTGAAGACAATGTTGACCTTTCTCAGAAATTCCCCCAAAGGAGAATTTAAGCATGAGATATGCACTGTAAATAAGGTAACCAGTGAAAGGTTAAGTTTTAAGAAAAACACGATCAGGACAAAATCTTAATGAGTACTGAGGTCATTCTGACCTAAATATAATTGATCTGGTAGGCTGGTAAGTATCAGATATCCTAATATACTAATTTTGTGCAGGCTTGGAAAAATGAATATGTAAGGGTGTTGTAAAAGTGTGTTTCAAAGGCATTTTTTCCCCAGTGCTAAGTTTACTACTTCTCAGTTTCCTCCTCAGCATCCAGCATACTTAAGGGGCTAAGCATGAGTATGAAAATAAGTTAGAGACTGTTTATTCAGTAGCTCATTGTTCTGTAATTGGGTTGAGAAACCACCTTTATTTTAGTAACAGAAGATAATTAATTTCCTCTTTGCTTGCTTTTTGCATGTCTGCAGACATGCAGCTTCCTTGTACCAGTTTTAGAGGAACTTGTATAGCAGCAAGAAATGAAGCAAGAAATGCGTGTTTATTTAGGGTCCCTTTAATTACACAGTCTATGACTAAAACCTTTTTACTGTTTTTCTTACATGACAAAGCAGCAAAAAGAAGAAACTGTAAGATTTCTGAATAAATGACATTTTAGGATGTTTTGTTTACAATGTGCCTTCTTTTAGATGCAGGTCTGAAGTGAGATGAGAGCTGCTGGAATGGCATGTAGCAGAACTACCAGAAACAAGAGTTCAAAAATCAAGAAAAGTCTAAACATAACCCGTGAAATTGATGCACAACCAAACCGCAGACAGACTGCATCTCCAATTCAGGTGTTTCTCATGTGATACAGTATAGATCTGTGCATAACAATGGTAAGTCTTAAAAAAATAGAAATTAAAAAAAAGCATGAAACAAAAGAAAAATGGGCCAGGGCTGAAGGCGATCAAACTCTTCTACGTGGTTCCATCTGGCTCCCACAGAGCAGGAGTATTCATCTGCTGATTTTGTTGGGTTCAAGATGCTCCTGCTTTTTGAAAGTGTAGTAGCCACCCACAGTTATCCTGCTTCCTGCCTTCTGTTTTATTGTGCTTCTATTAATAATATGAGCACTTGTGGGTTTTTTGATGATACAGTTTAATAATTTCAATTTGCAAAGAAAAAATTACTCATAAATCCAGAATAAAACAACTGTAATCAAACAGTCTGACCTGCATAGCGCAGGACATTGGATTTCCCTGAATCAATCCCTGCTTAAATCAGATAATCTCTTGTGGAAAACAGTTTTGATTTAAAGGCTTGCAAAGACAGACCATAATAATGGTCTGTTAATTAAGTACGATGAGATATTTGCAGCTGTTGAGGCACAGAACATAAATTTAAGCTGGATGGATAGGGTTAAGCAAGTTCCAGTTTTCTTCCCAGCACTGAATTAGCAAATTGGTGTTGCAAAAAGAAAGTATTTGTATTTTGCATGACTGATGTTCTCTTACTTCAGAGATATCACCTGTCAGCATTGATGATAGGTGAGAGAGGCAAAGGGAAAGCAGCCTGGTGATGACGAACAAGTACGGTCACTGCTTGGAGAATTAAATGTTTCAGTTCTGCATCCCTGCCAGATACTGCTCGGAGAGCCAAAGGAAGATTGGTTCCTACTAATTAAAATGCAGGGGAAAAAAGAAGAGGCTTCTTGATTTCCTTCTTAAATCTATAACTTTGTTCCTTATGGGGAGCTAATCTCCTGCCAAGTGACATTGGCACTAAATCTGGGAAATGTCTTCCAAAAGTTGTTTCTCTGATGAAAGTGCAAATCGGGACAAGGATGAGGTGACGTGGGGCAAGGTGGTCTGTTCTGCTACGACAACAACATGATGCTTTGAGTTTCACACTGAAGGAGTGTTGTGCCCACTGAGCCCTGTCCACATTGGATCCATCCCCTGACTCAGACCTCAGCTGCCAACTGGTTTTCATAGCGAGAGAGATGTAGTTTAACTATGAACCTTTGCTGAATGTGTATGCTTTTAGTAGGAAATAATAACCAGTCAGCTTACTGGGAATTAATAGCTTATTAGAACTACTACTCTGAGCCCTTTTTTGCAGACTTCTTAATGCAGAGGCTCTGAGAGGTGTCTTTCCTGAAGTTTCTGTTTTGTTAGTAGCTTTATATTTATGTGGATTTATTTTTAAAGTATGCATACACTGAGTTTGTGACAGTCAACAGTTTATTGATTGAAGTGAGTCTAGAAATTAATTTTCCCCATGACGGCCAGGTTAGTGCTTGTAACGTAGCACAAAGGGCAAAAGGTCTGAGGGACTCGGAACATGAATTGAAATGTTTAACAAGAGTTCGTTTTCTTGAAATCACTGCCTATATGCTTGTGGCTGCACTAGAGAGCTGGTTCAATACACATTTCTCTAACCTAGTAGTTCCCACTGTAAAATGCTTCAGTTTTAGAACGCTGCTTTTTTGATGTAGCTTGGTTTTCACTATCACTTTATATTTCAGCAGCCAGACTTGGGAGCCACATAACATGAAGCTTTCAGGGAGACAGAGGCTTGAGATCTCTGAGATGGCAGTAATGACCTCTCCTTAAACTCAGAGAAGCAACTTGTGCTTGGCCCAAGGTAGAGCAGGGATGATTCCCTGGCCTGTGTGGTGGAATATAAACCTAGGGAAACAGGGAGGTTGAGAGCTCTTGATGGAGTTACCAGGACTCTCATCCTGCTCACCCCCGTGATGGTAAACACTCTTTGTGCCATGCTGTTCCCCTTCCCGTACATGGCAGTGGCTCTGCGTGTCACCTCACTTGCTCCTCTCCACACCATTTTTGCCATTCCTCACAAGGTCAGGACCCTCTCTGTTATCTCCTTTTTTTGCTGTGTGTACCAGATCTCTCTTCACATGCTGGGGACACAATGTTTCCCGTTCTTTTTTTTCCCATAAGCCTTTCTTTTCTTTACAGGCATCTCCAATCCCTGCCAAGAGCTCCACTTGGTGCTGTTTTTCTTTTCTTTCTCTTTGAGAAGGAACCCATGCAGAGTGCTAATATTATATGCTCCACCAAGCTGCTGTTCAAAACCGACATACATGAGGGCAATGTTATGCTGTAAGGTGTTGATCTGTAGGCGGTTATCAATCTGTCCTCATTCTCTTCCTAGTTTTTACAAAGTTTTGACCACCATAACTGAACAGAAACAGCAGCAAACCCTGCAGACAAATACCACCAAGTCCAGTTCATTATTTTTTTATACTGCTTTAAATTTAGGGCAAAATATTGTCAAAGCATCAAATAATACAACTGGTACTGGTCTTCTAGTGGGTACCTAATAGTTATCATTGAAATCAGTTGCTAGTATAATTGTTTTGGTACACAGTTTATTTGCTGATAAGTTATATTATAACCTGCAATCAGTTTAGTAATCTATTGTAATTGTTAAAAGAAAATAAAAATACATTAAATATATCTGGATGGCATGCTATTTCATGATACAGTATAGCAATTAAGCAGGCTGGGAAACCAGTGAGGCAAGGGGTGATATAGGGGCAATTTGCCTACAGTACAGAATTATCAGATATATTTGTGCAGCTGGCATCCACACCTTGGAGAGGCAGGGGCTTTAAAACTAAATGCATTTCAGGTAGGGACAAAGGTATATCTTCACAAATTAGAGATAGTGCCAAATACATTAATTCTTTCCATAGATCAGGGTCTAAAAATTATTTCCTTTCTCAAGTAAGTTTCTATTTTAATTTTTAAACCCCTAAGATTTATTGATATCTAAAATAGGCTACTATATAAAGATGTCCTTCTCCACCCCTTCCTTTAATTGCCTGCTAAAGCCAACAATTCAGTCATGATCCAGTGACAATTGTATTGCCATGGAACCACTCAGTCCTGCACTGCCGATTGCAGTGGGACTTGATGCAACCCTGGTGGTCTGCACTGACCAAGAACGTTATTTGAAGCTTCATTTTTAGGATCACTGCAATATTTTCTCCTCTGTTTTCCTGTGGAGAATTTGGAAGAGATGTGCGTAGGGCTTTTTGCCAGGACAGAGCAGGTAGCCTGCTACATGGAGTTACGGGAAGGATGTGCAGCCAGCCCTCGCGTGCTCATCGTGAGACTGACATTCAGTCACCCCCTTTGTGTGATCCAGAGCACACACAGGGGGGCCGTAGCTGGTCCCCCTCCTCAAATACTGGATGACCCTGGTGGTACTCTTCCTTATCCAAGGGCTTCTTACATTGCCTATGGGCTTCCTACATTGCTCTGCAGAACCAAATCCAACTAACCCTTACGTTAGAACATTGATGGGTCTTAAAAAATGATGGACACCACCTATATTCTTTTTACGTGTAACACAGGTGTCAAAAACATATAAAGTAAATAGTTCTGATTTTAAAGGGACACTGATAAAGTGCACAGTTTTAGAGGTTTTTGCCAAATTGTAGTGGGTTAATTACCCATCTCTGAACAGAACTGCTGTAGCCATGAATGATAAGTATCTTGCCTATGTGACTCTATAACCTGCAAACAGCAATTTTCATCAGAAATGTGAGTTCATGTGCCTGTGCCAGACAGAAAATATCTGTATTGCTCATTCTGTAGGCACTGGCATTTTCACACATTTGACACCGAGCAGTTGAGAGGTTAGACTAGTTGCACGGCAAGTCTGCTATCAGTGCTTCCTGAACTTCAGAAGTCAAAGCCTCTAGCTGTGACATTCATTCATGCATAATTTAAGGTATAATCTCTATCACTAAATTTGACTTTTCCACAGGGTTACCAGGAGACAGGGTCTCCTTTTACGCACTACATTTTCATTACTGTTTTTTTGTTTCACATTTAATGGTTTTGTGTTTGACACGTTCTCTTTTCTTCATAGTTTCAGGAAGGTAACTTCAGCAGGAAGACTCCCACATCACAGCTTGACTTGTCTATTACCGTGTCTCTTGAATATCCTGCGTTCAAAGTAATAATACAGCGCAGCTTTTGTACTAATAGAAGTACACCTAAATAATTTTCACTTGTCTTGGAGCATCTGCTATGTCCTCCCACATTCTTCCTTAAATCTTAACACAGGGTCTCTTCAAGAAAACCCTGCTTCATAGTTAAACTAGCTTATCGAATTGGTGCACTTTTTAAACACATTTATTTTTCTGTGAATGGAAAATGCACTTCATTAGTTTGAAACACTTTTGTATTGAAAAAAATTACTAGATAGTTGAAGTATAATTTGTTAATTAATTTTCTGGGTAAAGTTTCTGTTTGCTGTCTTTTCCTCTCCCCTCAGGTGGTGGCTTACTTACCTCTCAGCCAATTACAGCTGGGCAGTACTTGCAACGGGGATTCATAATTTTAGAAGAAACTCTTGGAAACAGATGGCCCCATATTTTTTTGGTGAGGACTGCTGAACTCCTTTAGTATCTAATTTAAGTAAAATCTATGAGATGACAGCAGGATAGGACTTATGCTATATTGCCAGCTTCAGGCATTAAAAAATAACAAGTTTTTAAAATGTAATGAACTTTAAAATTTGTCTTGTGATTTTTCAAGTTCCAAGTGGTCTCATTTTCAAATATTTATCTGGAAGGATGAAAGCTAAGAACATGTCTTCCTTTCAAATAAAAACTTAAATTCTCATGTAAACCTGGAGATTTGGAAACTGGGGTTGCACAAAAAGTATCGTATCTTGTGAATTTCATGGAAAAAAAACCTGGGACTTGCAATTCTGCACCTGATGGTACCCAAGAGGGCAGTTCTGCACCCTCACTAGAGTGCATCTAGTGTGCGTGCCCATGGGTATGGGTATGCACATGCACGTAGACCTGTGGTGCTAAATTCAGAAAGTTGTCTTTCTTCCATGTGATCATCTTTCCCGTAGTGTATGAAGGGTAGTTCATTTTCATGAGCTGTCCGCTGAGAAGGAGAAAGTACCTGTTAGTAGGCAGGGAGAGTCTAAGGGGGTAGCCGTACATCTTTTAATAGACCTAGCTGGAGTGGTTGAAAATGGCGCAAGGTACTCGCTGTCGTCTACCAGCTGGACATTACCTTCTGCATCTGCTTCAGATGAAGGCAACCATGTGGAAACTTCAGTGCGAATTAATTCCACTGCAAAATTAGACATGAGCTCAAAACACAGATGTTCACTGATATTGCAAAGATACAAAGGAGTAACATCTATAGATCTTACTCTGCTGCTGAGAGACAAGGTAGTGACCTCCTGCACAAGCACCGCTGTCATTCCAGCTGTCTGCAAAGTAGATATAAATTTACATCTTGATTTCAAATAAGTGATTTGCTTGATTTCTGCTTAGAATAAGTGCAAACCATTTTCCACATCAGTTCTACATGTAATCCCCAGTCCTCAGCAATTTGTTTCTACTTGATTAATTGAGAGCAGACCAGCTTTGTGTAGCACGGGGATGACAGGTCACACTGTTGTCATACCACACTGAGATGGGGCACATGTAGAAACATAGATCTGCCCCATGGTCCCCAGCATACTTCCTCTCGTGGTTGCGTGGGTGGCAGAAGGTGGTTAACGCTTAGTTTTCATGGTGTTGGTGCACTGTAATAACTGAAGCATCAGGACGCCGAACCAGTTGCTTTTTGGGCTGCCAGTGCATTTTTCTTCACTTTAAGGATTTTGTGACAATGGTCAACGCTATTGTCAGAAAAGACAACAACTCTTTCCAAGCATTTTGTCTTATAAAGAAGTGGTGAGACAAAGAAGATCAAAAAGGGAAAATAAGCCCAGAACAATAAGGGGAAAAAAAAGCAAAAGAGATAACAAGGATCGGGGCACAGGAAAGAAAAAGAAAAATACTTGAAAAAGGGGAATGGTAATCAATGGAAGCAGGAGCAAAAGGAACCTTAAGAGACATGAGACTGTATCTGGGCCCTTCTGGAGGAACACCCCACCTCCTTAAGGCACCTCCCTGCTTTAAAAGGAGCTATAAGGCTCCGACTGCACCTGAATCTCTTTTGGTGTTTTGTCTTTCTGCCAGAAAAGACTACTATCTGAAATGAGGTATATCTTTGTGACTTACTCTAGACAATCGTAAAGCTATTTCTTAGTGAGCTGAATTTATTAATGTGATCTTTGGGGTTGGTTGGTTGTTTTTTATTTAAAAGGACTGTTTCTTTTTTCTCGTAGCCAAGCCAGAGAACCCTGACAGGGACTAGCAACACCATCTAGGATACTGCAGTAGAGGGAGCCACATCATCACCATCCATAATCAATAATGTAAGTACATTGCACTTACCTTGCTCCTCAGTGAACATCTGTCAGCCAAGTGAACTCTCACTTGCTTGGCTAGAAAATGATCTACAGAAAGAAACACGTGTATTGAATGCTCAGGCCTCCTCCATCACTACAAAGGACCAATTTATTTAACCAATACAAAATCAGAGCTGTCCCAGTAAGAAACATAATCAAAGAGGAAAGTCCGTCTGTACACCGAACCCCACCCAAAAGTGTTTCTTCTGCTAGATGGTTGTGGGTCACTTTGCCTCAACTAACAGGTTAGATACATTTTTCAACTACTTTCCAGCAAAGTTGTGTTTACCTAAATATGCATGTCTGCTGCAACGACCAAAGCTCTAAAGAAAAAGGTGTAATTGCAAGAGTATATAACATGCTTTGTATTGGTTTTATCATAGTGATTTTTCTGTTAATCTCTTATCTTCCAGTAATATGATGTTCTGCGTGTTAGGACACTGGATACCTCCATGTGCTTCATGCAGTAAGATAAATTGAAAGAAATAACCTAATTAGAAAAACAATTCCTAACTCCAGGTGCTGAAGGTTTAGCATCATGACTGGGCATTATTGTCTTTGAATGCAACTGTGACAGGTTAATACAATATTAATCATGGCTTTGTTACAACAGACAGAGCAGATAAAGTTTAACATAGTTACCTGCTAGGATTTTCAGGGAAAAAGTTTGGTTTGGTTTTTTTTTTTAATGGTAAAGAGCCAGACTTCTAAAGGCATTTAAAGATTAAATAATACAAACATGAGGATCAAATGGTGCTTTCTCCTATCTGTATATATGTTTCTTAAAGGACTTCTGTTAAGGCTGCCCACTTGCTTCTGGAAGTCAGATTAGGCTTACATGTCACTCACATGTTTTTAATTTGTACTTGAAGTGGTTTTGCTAGAGTTTGTTTTTATTGCCTGGAAATAAGCATCTTTCAAAAACAGGTTGCAGAATGTTAGTGCTTCAAGACTTTCTAATTTTTCTATGTTGCTTTTATAATATTTTATGTCATTGCTGTTTAATTTTCACTTTTGCTTAATGCATAGTATGGACTAATTTGTTTCAATATCAAAGGGATGGAGGAAGTATATTTTCCTAACATTAAAAGTATAATTGAGTTCAGATTACTTCAACTTTCTGGTTTTTATGCTTGAAAGTTAGATAAATTGGACCCGGGATGCTTATTTTACTTTCAAAGGGAAGAGAAAATTATTGGTTTTTAAAATTTAAATTAAAACAACAGATTATAACTGGATCCTAGGTGGTATATCAGATATGTAAACAAAAAGCTTAAGTCACTGGGAGTCACACTGCAGATTCAGGATGTAGTGAGTTTGTTTATATTCCGATGACATTGTTATCATTTAGAAATAGTTACTAGCTATGTGTTGAACATAACTTTTACAATAAATTACTGCTAGAAAGGTGTGAACAATTTTGAGATCCTTTACATGATTTTATAAATTGTACTTTGTTATACCCCTACATAATACACTGAGACTATGGAATCTGCTTAGCCTGATTGCCTGTTATTTCCCCTCTTCCAGAGCTTTTGTTAAGTTACAAAAAAAAAAAAAAAATCCAGTAATATTGCAGATTTTGTAACCTTTGGGGTCATTTGTAGTATTGAACAAAGCTCTAATACGAGATCATTTTTTAGGAAAATTCTAAGTTTATGTAGTATTATAAAGAAATATGTAGGGGGGGCATCCCTGTTGTAGTTGGTAGTATTTTCAAATCCTGCCAGTACGTACAGTCAGTAACGGGTTCTTATAAATGTTTTTCATTTTTGCTATGCTGAAATTGTCTTTTTCCCTGCTTACACATTTTGACACCCTTAACGTTTTGTCCCCACTTTCCCTAGTCTTATTGCTCTTGCTAAAAGGCAGGCCCATTAATATTTGTACTGTTTAACATTATCTCCCAAATCCTGTGTGATAAACAAAAGCACCCGTACCAACACCAAAGATCTTTTTTTAATACATTTTTATTAAGTAAAAAAGTTAGATGATTATTCATTTTGAATTGTAGAGCAAAGTAACAGGGAAAAAAATGAAGCTAGGAGAAATTCTGCCTGACTGATAAATGATATTCCCTAGGTTTGCTAAGTAGCACATTAACAATGCATATGCATTATTAAATTCTGAAGAGTACATCACTGGCATGTAAATTTCCCTGAGGCATGTGGTTAGATCACCAAGTACCTGCATTTGTCTTTTGAAAGAGTGATTCATACATAGTTGATCGTGATTTCATACCAAATTTACACCCTGTGCAAACCCCCCTTCTGACTGACTTTTTGGTCTGCATGTTGACAATAACCTTCTGTAACTTAGACACCTCAGAGGTTATAAGTAAAAATTATCAGAAGATGGATGTAATATGAGGCATATTCAGAGGTGACACTCTAGGCATTTTCAGATGCAAGAACAGGAGAAAAGGTATGGCACAAAACAATTCTGCTTTTAAGAGGATTGATTCTCTAAACGAGAATTACCACAAATTACCAAGTTAGACTCTAGTTTAGTTCAGTTTAATAGTATGGAAACCACATGAGCGATATGTCAGTAAGTATGCAAGACAAGCAGTTTGAAAGTCTGACTTTATGCAGTTTAAAGAGGTAGACATGTGAGTTACTCTCAAATTAGACTTCTCTGTGCATTAATTACAACATCCTACTTTGATATTCTGTCAAGTAATAGAACACATGATACTGTAGTATATATTTTGTTTACAATTGCAAATTGAGAGATTTGTATATAAAGGTAGCTGAAATTTTTCATACAAAAAATTCTTTTGCTGATAATGCTGTTTTGGATCAACTGGAACTACTTGCAAATTCATACCAGAATTTGGCCAGTAAGCTTCAGCCAACAAATACAGAAAACCCCCTAAAATGTGAAACAGTTTGTTTAATATAATATTTTATAATGAAGTGTGCCACTTTTTCATTTTAAAATAATGTTTTATTTCAAAATTGAGTTAACTATTTAACATGGCGCGAAAGTATATTACAATCTAATGAAATAATAATATTGGATTTTAAAACTATTTAGTTTGACCTAGCAATCATTGTTACTTTCTATTTTGATCAGGATGAAACCCCAGACTTTTCTTTTGAGTAGACCTTAAACAACCAGCTTTTAAAAATCACATATTTGTTCAGCTTCTTTATTTAAATAAAGAATATATTTCTTTCTTCAGATTTCATTTTAGAGAATGCTCTGAGCTACCAATATACAAAATGCAACTTGAATTAGGCTCTATCACTTACCTGCTGCTAGCACGTACATCACATAGGAGGGGAACCTTGACTATTCCTTGCACAATGCAATTGAGGAATAAAAGCATACGACTTAAAGGTGCTTCTAATTCTGAAGCCAAATGATAAGTGCGCTTAGTTCTCATGTGGTAACTCTATATGTTGATGATTTACAAGGACAAGGAGGATTTTGTGAATTATGGAAAAGATTGCTAGTAGACATAATACGCTTGGATTTTCAAAAAGCCTTTGACAAGACTCCTCATGAAAAGCCATTAAAGAAATTAAATTTCCATGGGATTGGAAGAAAGGCGCTTTTATAGTCTGAAATCTGATGACAGGCTAAGAAGCAAAAGGAAAGGCAAAACTGTCACTTTTCAGCGCAGAGAAGGGTCAACAGTAGTGTCTCTCAGGGACTGGATGTGAGGCTGGTTTCACTCAACATCTTCATCAGTGACCTGGAGAGGGCGGCAGACAGCAAAATCCCCAAGTTTATGGAGACTAGCACTCAAACGGTGCACACTGATGATGGGGAACTGAGTGAGGAGTCAAAAAAGGCTTCAGTGCAGATAGAAGTATAGTTAGTATATCTAAGTCACACTTACACGATACTGAGCTCAAAACAGGCAGTTAGAGCACTCAAGAAAGGGCTCCTGCAGCCCCCACTGGCAGGTCACTGAAATCACTGGCTCAGTGCACAGGAGCAGCTGGAAAAGCAACAAAACACCATCGGGGCACCATCAGAAAGGGTCCTGGCAACAAGACAGACGGCATCTCGGGGCCACCGCAAAGGACCGCGGCAAACCCACAGCTTGTGCCCTGCGTGCAGGCAGATCTGGTCCTGTGCTCCTCAACACGGGCAGAGAGACGTGGCAATGAAATTTTCAAAGGATGGAGCCGTCGCCTTGCATGGAAAGGGCAAAAAGACTGGGAATGTTTGGTGGGGAGAGGAGAAGGCGGAGCGGGATATAACTGAGATTTACAAAGTCACTGTAAGCTGAATGGGGAACTGTTGTTCACCAAGTCTTGCAATGTGAGAGCTGAGGGTCACTCAATGAAACTAGTAGGAGATGAGTTTAAAAGAGATGAAAGCTGTACTGCTCTAGATAGCAAGGTCTGAACTTATGGAACTTGCTGCCCTGGGACATTGTGGTTCTGATGTTCTCAGAAAGCTCAAAAAAGGCACAGGCAAACTGTCTTCAGCTCCACCAGCAGACACTAAAGGGACATACCCTCTAACATCCCCAGTTCAACAGTTGTGGATACTGAGGGGACACGCTGCAGAAAGTGGCCAGGCTCAGGTGCTCTCCTTACACAACCTCTGCTACTGCAAGTGCTGGAGACAAAGCATTTGGTCTGGATCGTCCAGCAGTTGGACCCAGCAGGGATGTTCTTCTATTCTTATATGCTTAATTTTCAGAAAAGTATGGGCTGGTCAATTCCTACGGTACTGAAGGTAGCTTAGTAGGGCCACCACCCCAGCACAGAGCGGGTTCGGTACCAGACTAAGAGGTTTTACAAGTAGGGAGGAGAACAGAGTTGGTAATTGCTTACCTTCATAGGGTTCCCACATGGGAGCTGGGTACAGTCTAAAGTTTTTCTCATGTTGCCTTTATTTTATAGGGGTGAGAACAAGCTTTTTACTGAGATTGTGTGTGAAAGTCGTGGAATGACAGTGAGTAGTCTGATCATGTTAATTTTCACTATAAAGGGTGAATCTTTCTGTCACTTCTCAGAAGTCTCTGCTCAGAGACAGTGGCAGTCCTTTCTGTGGTACTTTTTTAAACACAGAATAAACTGAGAATTAGGGAAGACACACTCCTGTCTGAGTCACCAGCCCTGTCCAAATGATAGCTCAAAGCTGTATTGTGCTGGAAAGGCTTATAACTGTGGAAGCCAATTTGAAAAGTACTGATTCCTTAATAAATAACGATGAGTAACTGCAGTGGAAAGGGATTGGGCTGGCACAAGACACCTGCCTTTTTGGTGTACAAGTCATCCCACAACGTCAGATGCTTTGACTGCCTATAGGGTGCCAATTCTGCCTGTAGGAGATAAAAGCAAGTATGCATTGAGGGCACAATAATATGGAAAACTAAGCTGCAGAGTCTTTATGTGAGTGAGACATCCAAAACTAATCCACAAGCCTGTAGAAAAGGACAAAAAATACTAGGGTTTATGATGAGAAATATGTGTCAAAGGCTTAGAGATCTAATATGCCTCGCTTTTTCACCATAAAGCTTTTTGTGAGATTTCTGGAACATGAAGCCAGACACTGCTGCCAAATCTGCAGCCACAGGGGGCTCCCAAGTCATAAAAAAAAGCTCTTTATTCCATTAACTTCTTTGGATTTATAGGATTACTGTGCTGAGGACTGGCTCGATGCTAAGCACCCTCCCACAATTCAACTGGCTGTTGAGAGAACAGTCACTGGTTGTTTTCCCCACCGAAACAGATATCTCTGAGAACATCACAACTGTAAGACTTCCTACTCAAGCGATATCTCAATGTCTCACCCCAGCACCTCCATTCACACTCCTCTGTGCTGAGTGAAATGAGGGATTTCACGGTTTATTGACAAAGCTGCGAGATCCACACTCAGGCAGACAAAAACCAGGAATGCTTTGCAGAATCAAGCTACATCTTAGGGTGGAAATATTGATCTGGCAAAAGGAGTAAAGTCCTTCTTATAGCTTTAAAAGTAAAAAAAAAAAACAAAAATCCTACACCTGGGTAGCACCTGGAGACTCACTAGCAGTCCATGCAGCACAGATCACTGCCAAAAACTCCTCTGGAACAGGTCCTTGGTTATAAGCAAACAACTGCGTTTTGCAGTCTCTTCCCCTTCCACATGGCCTCAAAGCTTGTATTGCTGTAGATCTTTGTTGCTCCACTGATACACAGTACAGATGGTTTATACATCTGAGCCAGATTCTACCTCATTTTTTTGTTTTTTTTTTCTCTTAACTTCTTCATTTCCTATTCCTTCAAACTGATGCACTTTTGCTCCCATCCTGTTTGCAGTTTTTATGCATCACATTCTGCTCTTAGTTACAGTAGTAAAAATCTGGTGTTGTTGGATTGACACAAATTTAGCTGGTCAGAAGTGCTCTCCTGGCAGTTGAGCTGAGTTATTGGGGTTACTATCACCAGGTAGACCCTTGGATGGATGCTACTGCCCCTGCAGTAGTAGTGACTTCGAAGCTGTTGGCAGGGTTGCACATTGAATGACTTCCAAAAGTCAGATAACACAGCTCAAATCTGCATGTTCAGTTACGCCTGCAGATCTTGGAGAGGCAGTAACATCGAGGGGGAGGTGGCGATGAGCAGCTTCAGCAGTAACCTCTTACCCAGCTGGAGCCACAGCGGCAAATCTGGCTATGGCCTACGCTGCTGTTTCCCTTCTTTCTGCTTTTATTGCTTGTCAATTTATTTCCCTCGTTACTTAAAAAAAACGTTCTGAACATCTTTCTCTTTCTTTCAGCTTCTTTTCTTCAGAAATGTAGCCACAGAAATGGGGCTAATGAGAGAGAAGTAAAAATAAGTAGAAATGCATATACATACAGATATATTTCTGTTCCTATTTGTATGCCAGATGCTTTACCGTGACTTCTTTCTTCAGTCCTATTTTCTTTTAACTCCCTGTTAAGGTTGTCTTTATTCTGCAAGCCAATAGTATACCAAAGGTTATATTAAGTTCACTGTGGGATAGAGACCTCAGTCAGTTAAATGTTACAGTTACTTATAGTAAATCAGAAATGTGCATATTTTTAGTCTCTTGAGAATACACTGTCAGATCACAAATATTCAAACCAACTACTGTTAGCTGATTAGCAGCCAAGCAATTAAAACAGCTTTGCCCAAAGAAAAAAAAAATTAAAAAAAAACACTTACAAGCCTTTATTAATTACAAAAATACTTAAATGATTTAATAGATGAAAATAGTAACAAATACCAAAAGACCAGATGATGCCTCCAGTTATACCACATAAGTGAGTTTAAAAAAATGGAGATGAGCCAATTCTATAAACCGAGAGTAAAGCAGGCTGATAACATTATGGCTCAAAGGAAAGAATGGGCTTCATTAATTCTAGCTTTCTACAGAGTCCCAGCTTTTTTCTGCTTCTACCCGTAACTGCATAATTGTTCAACACAGTTTCCTGACAGATTCAGCTCTTTCCCTTATCCCCATGTGTACTTCCAGGGCTCTTTACACAGAAAAATAATAGGTTAGCAAGCTATGCAACATTCATGAACTTTCAACATTACTTCGCATTACATCCACATATTACATCCTCTTATTAAATGACATTCCCAATACGTGGTGGCTGGAATAAGATAATTCAGAGCCCATATGTACTGCCAACAAGCCTTCCATGGCTCCATACTCTGTAGCCTTCTGCCATAGTCCTACTTAACCACTGAAAGTAGCAGTGGAAAATAGAAACCTTTTATTTTTGTAAGAGAGGAAGCAAGAGCAGCAGGGTAACCTGTAATATCTACATTAATTTTCAGGGCACGTGACTTAGTGAGTAGGCAGGGCTTACCACAATTATCTGTTCCTGCCTTTTCACTGCTCTTTGCAAGGGTGGTTGTCACAATCTTCGCTGGGACCGTGGATTCAGGGATAAATAGGAAATGAAGATGTGTAGTGGAGTTTACGCTCTTTAGAGCACATTTCAGGCTCTCAAGCATATCACATTGCATCAGTCTCTTTAGAGCTCTTGCTTTAGGCCCTCAGGCAGATGACATTACATCAATTTCATGTTTTAAAGCTTTTCTTCTTCCTTTAAAGCTTTCTGTAAGGGCAAGAAACTTGCCATTTCTTTTTTATGAAAATGAAGATGCTGATGTAATCGTATGGCACTGTGAGCTGAAGCCCAAAATAACTGTATTATACCACCTTGGCCATAAAATTACTGAAGGATTTACAGTATTCCCTAAATGTTCCTACACAGGAACAGCGCTACTAGCACAAGGGCTAACGTTATTGTAAGTCATTTAAACCATACAGGGATTACAAAACTGGGTAAAGTCTCCCTTGTGCGTCGCACTGTGTCAGCTCGGATGCTTCTGAAGCATTTCAGTTGAAGGAACCCCAGGCTGGCAGCCATGGGATGGTCCCCTCTTCACAGGGGACGTTCCTTAGGACAATGGCCTACCAGGTTCCCTTTCCTGCTCTGTGAGAACACTGAGAAGAAAAAAAAGTCATGCCATCATAGAAAACCCAAGCCTTTCTTTGCAGTATACCTATGGAGACTTTGATTGCCTGGATGGCATTCCGCACATGCCCACTGATGTCAGGAGTTCAAGCTGCCTGGCATGTTCAGTGAATAAAGATATCAAATGTTTCTAGGAATACAATATTCACTCTCCTTTGTTTTTGCATGATGATGACAAATGCTATCCCACATCAAGGAAGCACCCACCAAAAGTGTATTTTTTAATTTTTTTAAGTGGAAGGACTCTCTAGTTCTTTCAGATTCAAACCTGGTATTAATGAGTGCTGACAGTTTGACTTCGCCAAAACTGGTGTTCAGATTCTTAAACTATTATCTTTACTTTACATTGCATTGCACAGAGTAATTTCAGTTTAATTATTTCTGGGATGTGGGTTAAAGAACTTGTAAAGGCTAATATATCAACCACAATGTAGACTATTCATCACCTAAAAAAAGAAATATCAATTATATGGGTGGGAAAAGTGATTTGGTTTAATATTTTACAGAACAGAACAGGTCTAATTCTCTTAATACTTTACATTTATAGAATCAGCCTTGAAAAAATAATTTCCCTCTACAGTAAATCTCTGATACTTTTTTCTATTTTGTTATCTGCTAAGAAGGAATTACTGGCTAGGTCTTTTATTAGTTTAATTCATGATATGGTTCAAGCTATGCTTTTTGTAAGGGTGCTGCTCTACTTTTGCAAAAATAATTTAGAGACAGAGTTGGTAGCCAATCTGTGTGTCAGACAAAGCAAATAAATGTAGTTAACACATAAAAATTACTCACCCAGTGAGTCCAAATATGTTCTTTAAGGATTGCATTTTATACTCACAGGGAATTTCTGGAGGTAGTATTTGTAGTCTTCAGGTAGCTTCCACTGGACAGAGAATCCCTCAGTGTTTGGATTTGCTAGGCCTGCCTCATATTCCCCAAACAGAATTTGAATATCATAATAAAGCAGAATTTGCTGTTTGGATACACACACACACACACACACACACATAACGAATTTGAAAATGCTCTCTGAGAGTTATTAATATGAATTGCTAGATCAAGAGAATATGATTGCATGCATCTGATACCTCTTAGTCCTTAATTGCATTTAATTAAGTCAGTTGTTTAGGAGCTTGCTATACCTTCTCAGATTCTCACATAGCTGCCACATGAGTTCTAATAAGTCCGAGTTCTTAAGTAACTTATTAGGGTTAGTCTCGCTCTTGCCAAAAGCTTCAAAACTTACAGAAATATAATTTCTAGCAGTGGAAAGCTCTTGCCTCTCTGAAACCTGTGCAATGGTCAGGAATATCTGTTGTAATTTTGTGATTATCAGTGCTACATTTGCTTGTCTTGCCTAGCTGGGTCTTTTTCTAATCTGTAAATAGACTGAGATTCAGGGGCAAATAAATTTCCAGAGGCACTGGGAAAAAAGCCCCCATTTTCTGAAGTATCAAGGTCTACATTATGAAAACTGAGCAGGGAGCTATAACCATGATTTCCCTCCCTCAGCCTTTGTTTATAACATTTGCAGTGTTAGAGCTGGAACTTGTGCAAGCAGAGCAGGAGAAAATCAATTCTGAAATACAGTATGAGATGGTGCAAAGCCCTCTGGACACAGCACATAAAATAAAAGGATTTTATTCTTTCAGAAAACAGTAAAACTACTTAGATGTGCAAATCCTGCACATTCACCCAGCTTTCTGTTCTCAGGAGAATGGTGGATACCTGTGTCATGCCCTAGTGTGGAGTAGGGACATGGCTGGACCCAAGAGCTCTGCAGCTCTCTGGGATCTCACAGTTGCACAATGTGCACTGGTAACGGTTACCATTCTTCCAAACAGTTTTTATCTTGCTACGATAAATCTTGTGATTTTCAGGGAAATCTAGTTTAATTTCACCCAATTAATTTCTTTCCATGTAAACTGTCACAAAGTAAAGCTACATTTTTTTTCCCTGATTTTCAATGTTCTTGTATTTCTCACTCTGATTATTTCAGTTTTTTTCAGCACCAAGTGTTTTAAAATACTGCTAGTAGTACTGTTAGTCTAAGAGAAGCACCAAGGGTGATAAGGAGAAAAAATACGTTTTGTCAGATAGACATAGACTTTAGGTCTCCCCATTGAGAACTTACAATGACTTGAAACCAGCTATGGTTTTGGTCACTCATGAATTTAAACAGCATGGAGAGGCTTTGAGCAATCCTAACAAATTAGCCCCTGTCATCCCAAATGTTCATTTTCCACTGCAGGATGGTTATTATCCTTTTCACTCCTTAATGTTCACTCGATTATTACCTGATATCATTTCCCCGTGATTCTGTCCTCTTTGCCTGATTTTCTTCCTCCTATAGACTAAAAATAAGCACACTCCTTATACATGACTTGCCTCTGTTTCTTAAAGTTAGCCTGATAAAAACATACTTAATGTGTGCAATAAATTATTTTTACAAAACATTATTTTACCTTTACATTTTTAAAATTATGATCATAAATGTGCCCATTTTGCTGCTTTATTTCTCTTGCCTTTATTCTCTCCTCACCTCTGAGGCCAGTGTGTTTTCTTAGAATAGCTTGGTCTCTCTGCCTATACATAATGTACCATTGCACTTCAGTGGCTTCAAACCTTTACATTTAAAAATCATGAACACTCAGAGATACAGAATGGCTTTCAGCAAGACAAATATCACTGGAAACTGAAGATTTTTGTCTACAAAAGAGGTGCAACACCAATTTAAATGTATCATGCACTCTCATATCCATTGTGCCTCAGCCCTGACCTTACAGATTGGAATTTGCAGCTAATGGACTGCATGATAACTTCTGATTTTCCCAAGGTATCTAGAGGTGACTATCTCATGGCCCGTGCCAGGAACCATCAGTCTCTCAACCTTAACAAGGGCTAATGGCTCACAGACACCTGACTTTCAACTATAGGAATATGATATTTTAAACTGCTGCCTTTTTTGTCCATTCAAATTTTTACCCCTATCAATTGAATGTATGTCCATTAATCAACAAAACACACAGGATGAAAAATTATTATTTTTCCTTCTGCCTCTTTTCAAAATCAAGTCCATTTGTCTTACGCTTGCAGGCTCTGGACAGTTTAATGAAGTGTTGACGTGTACTAATGATAGGCAGAGAACTGCAGCACTTCTGTTTGCAGGGTTACTGTCTCATTTCAGATTGAGATCAGCGTACTGTAGCTAGGAATTTAAACTACTACAGGCAAAATACAGGAGATTTTGAAGCAGACTATTCAGAATTTTTGAGCACTTGAGAAAAATGGAATTAATATACGACAGGGATTTTACACATTTTTACAATGTACAATTGACCACCTGTGATGAAAAGCAGCAATGAGTATATGAGGCAATAGGTGTCTGTGGTACCTTACAGAAGAGTTAAAAAACATCAGTTGAAGTCCTGAGGTTTTCTCAGTCCAATTCCACTATTCCAGTTTGAAGAGGTTTGCCATCCATGGTGTCACAACAGCTACAATGAAAACATGTTATAAGAAGCATAATTATCAAAATAAATAGCTGGATGGCCTAAATTATGCTGCTTCTCGTAGCTGCAAATGCAACATATACCAATCCCAAACTTGTGTAACTCCTTGACACACAAAGGTGAGCTACAGATTGGTTTTGGATCAGTGTCAGAAAATCAAGACTTTGATTATACATAATTTTTTTGACCAAGAAGTCATACAAGAATTTGTTTATCAGGTGCAATTTTATTTAAGACTTTCAGTTTGCTACAGTTCGCTACTAAATTTTGCTGAAGTGAAACATTGACTCCCAGGAATTATTTGGATGGCAGGTAACATGGGCTTATATTGAGAAGTAGAAGTTAGTGGGGGATCTCTTGTAGGAACCTTTTAGGAAGCTCTCCAAGGAGATTTCCTCTGCATGGAACTGCCCATGGGAAGCAGCTTGCTTTTAGCAGAACTATGCAGTGCCAGCAAAGTGCTTGTGCTGCCATCACAACACTTGGCTTAAGCAAGAAGACAGATTTAAAGTTCTGAGACATGTGAAGAGACTTACGTCCCTGCACGCTTCTTTCTTGCCACTTGTATTTGTGAAGAGTAAAAACCACATAGCCTAACCACAAAAAGGTTATGTGACACTTATTCAGGATTGCCAGGTACTTTGCTATTTTTCATAAACTGGAGAGTGTCTTTGCCTCCAGCAGAGCACGTGGCTTGGAGACGATTATCAGCAGTCACTTATGGACACCCCCACACTTACAGAAACACTGTTGTACTTTGCAAAGCATGAGGCAGCACGTCCTCTCCTCCTGTTCTGCTGCCAGAAGCAAATTTTACTTACCTTCCCACTCTGGTTACCAGACCAAGGTGGAGGCCTGCAAGGTGGAGGACTTGGAACAACTGAGAGAAAAAGATACTACTATGCTGGGTTTGCTTTACCAGGCCTACCACCTGAAAAGTCAAAAGTCACCTAGTTAGACACTGCAAATGATGCTTTAGAAAGGGTGAAAAGAAGTTCATCCACATGCATTATTGCCACTGCAATGGTGTGACTCATCTTCCCCAAACCCCTACAGGAGCTCTGCCCTCATGGAAGCATCCAGGATGCAGAAATCTGGCAAGAAGTGTGATAATTTCTTAAAAGTGTTTGCAAGAAGCCCTCTGTGCCTTCCAGACACTCTTCATTTACCATCGGATGATATTCACTAAAAGGGAATGTCAAAAGGAGGTCAAGTGGTTTACCATACTGCGGAGGTGACACACATTAGTTAGTAAGAGGCAGCGTACACAAACTTAGAGCAGCAGAAGCTCTGCAAGTATTGTGTGCTTTTCCTCTTCTAGGAGACAATATTGTCCCTGACAGTAAATACAAATGCCCTCCCCCTCAGCTCCTCCTCCATATCTGCTCTCCTATTCTGAGTTCTCTTCCTTTCTAGCTTTCCTGTTGATGATGATTTTTTTTTTCCTTTCCTCATAAAACCCAAAAGCCCATGTCTTATATAAGCTGTCCTACTTCGGTGCGTTCACAATGAAACTGAAGGCAATGAGGACAAAATTACACCTTTTAGGAAGTTTTGAAAAATAACTTTGACAGTTAAAATGCAATTGCAACATAGTACTTAATTGACTGATATCTTCCCCAGCGCTCTTTGACCAGGACATACTTGACTCAACCACTTACCTGGGCAGCCTGTTCCAATGCTTGACAACCCTTTCAGTGAAGAAATTTTTCCTAGTATCTAAAGCCTGCCCTGGTGCAACTTGAGGCCATTTCTTCCTGTCCTGTTGCTTGTTGGGAAAAGAGACCGATCCCCACCTCCCTACAACCTCCTTTCGGGTAGTTGTAGAGCGATGAGGTCTCCCCTCAGCCTCCTCTTCTCCAGACTAAACAACCCCAGTTCCCTCAGCTGCTCCTCATCAGACTTGTGCTCTAGACCCTTCACCAGCTTCGTTGCCCTTCTCTGGACACGCTCCAGCCCCTCAATGTCTTTCCTGTAGTGAGGGGCCCAAAACTGAACACAGGACTCGAGGTGCGGCCTCACCAGTGCCGAGTACAGGGGAACAACCACCTCCCTGCTCCTGCTGGCCACACTATTTCTGATACAGGCCAGGATGCCGTTGGCCTTCTTGGCCACCTGGGCACACTGCTGGCTCATATTCAGCCGGCTGTTGACCAGCACCCCCAGGTCCTTTTCCACCAGGCAGCTTTCCAGCCACTCTTCCCCAGGCCTGTAGCGTTCCATGGGGTTGTTGTGACCCAAGTGCAGGACCCGGCACTTAGCTAATAAATTATCTTTCCCAATAAACATATCTTTCCAAAGAAACCTTATGCATCACAGCACTGAGAAAATACTTTAAAAAAGAAAGTGGAGTAAAAAGATAAAGTGGAGTTTCATTTCATCAGCTTTCTCCCTCTGATGAGTTTCTGGGATGGAAGCTGAGTTCAGTGTGACGCACCTACTAGTTGTCTCACTGCTAATCTGCATGTATTTGCTTTAACACTTGATCATTTCCTTGGAAAGAATGGTTATACTTTCTCCTTCCCCAGTTTTTTCCAGGACTGAACAGGATTCAGTATTGAATCCACTGATACAGGTTTACTACTTGGACCCACAGAGGATGATTTCAGCGAATGCCTACTGTGGGACCTCCTGCTCTTTTAAGGACATGTGGCCAAAGAGCGCTGAGTGAAGCAGATTTTTGTCTTGCTTCTCTCCTGCTAACTGCCAAATGTATTTTTAGCAATATGTCCCTCTGGCCCTGCCAACTTCATTCTTAGTGAGATCCTAATATATGCTGGCTATTGGTCTGGGACCGTGGTTTCTGCTTTCAGGCTGATTCTGCTTGTCTGCTAAAGCCCTACTACAGGGAAATGCATCATGCTGTCTCAATGGCAGGTTGACAGTTTTTCAAGCACTTCTTGAACGTGAATCAGACCGAGCTTACCAGTGGGACAGCTTACACTGCTCCTGCCAGTAAGGGGAACCCGATGTGTTTCTTGCACCCTGGGCCAGATCCCTCCTGGGCATTCATCTCCTGCGCAGGTATTCCTACTGCTTTCCCCTGGGCGGACAAATGGTCGGGTCATAGCCAGGGCAGAGCAAGAAACATATGCACCCTGCACCCAGGTGAGGGGTACAAAGAGGAGGCAAATACTCCAGAACTTCTGTAATTCCTGCTGCCGCTGCTGCCTACGCAGCAGGCTGAGCAGACAGTAATGGCAGCGAAAAGGTAGGAATGCTGGGGGCAAGAAAGAGGGAGGTGAGGAAGAGAAGAAAGTGGCAGATGTCAAAGTGCCACATCTTCTTCCTCACACTCCGGTCCTGTGCCCAAATATCATCCATCCTCCCACGTTCCCACTGCAAAGAAAAGTAGGGTGGGTATGGTGTGTCCAGGCTGCACAGCCCAAACGTGGCTTTGATTTTTCCCTTCCTTCCACCACATATTCAAGCTCATTCCCAGGCTGGGCTGAGGGACACAACTGGTTGGGTCAGGCAGCCTGAGGCAAAGGGGCTGTCCCTGGGGTAGTTCTGTTTTCATCTCAGCTCTTTCATGACACCTGGGTGTTGGATTGAGTTCAAGAAATGCAGGAGGTGGTTAATGATAGAATATAAGTATATAGTTTATGTATGGTGTAGTTTAGCTCATCTATAGTTTAGCATATAGACATTACCATTATAGGCAGCTCAGGTCAACTTTAGTTAGGCCGGTTGGCAGTTATGGGATCAGAAAATATCAGAGGAACAAGACAGAGAACTGAGACTTCCATGTGCAGAAGGGTAGAAAAAACAACCTGAGTACCAACAAGCTGACAAGCATATATTTTACTTAAATTGAGGTGTTACAATCCTAATCCAAATGCCTTTTACAGTTTGAGCTATTTCATAGCCTTGAGTTGGATAATGAAAGAGAGGGCTGGCGCTCTGACTGTACCCCTCTGACCCTGAACGGTGCTAATGCAGAAGTTTCTGCCCACAAATTTCCAAACTCTTCTTGAAATACAGTCATGGAACTTAGATAAGGCAAAACAGTGTCAAAATAGGTAGTATCCTTATTAGCATTACTTTAACATAATCTCTGCTCTTGATTTTGTGTATCTGCCTTTCTTCTTTTACATTTGCCTTTATTTTCTTTCTGTATTCACAGTCATAATTTGCATACAGCAGTCCAGCACACAACTGCCAGTGTCACATCTGTATCGCATTGTTCTTTATTTACCCATTCTGCTGCATGATTAGACAGTGGAGTACGATTTTTTTACCTCTTGCATGAAAACCTCATCTTTAGGGATAATTCCCTGAACTCTTGATTTTCCAGCTTGTACCTGGAATTCCACACTGAGACTGGCTGAGGGCTCTGATGGCTCCTGAGCTAGCGCAGACAAAGAAGGCCAAGTGGGGAGGAACAGATGGGCTTTAGGGGGTGAGGAAGTACCCAGTCCCTCAGCCTATTTAACACTTGCAGGCTTAGGACAGAGTTTGTTTCATTACTTTTTTTGTTCTGCTAGGCTTTCAGTGCCTTAGTGCTGCTTTTCTGTGCCCAAGAGACTCTTTCTATTAGGATGCTTCATATCTTGAATTCTAAGACAAGTCATAAGTGCCTTACTGACCTTTCCCCAGCCAGGGCTGCAGTATGCTTTCCCCATTTCTTCATCAAAACCATGCTAGAGGCAGCTTAAGAGTGTTTCAGAGCTGAATGAAATGTGTGTGTCCTTTGTGGTCCTTGGCTAATATCTAAATGATTAAACTATTAAGCTGTGACTTCCTACTGCTGAGTCAGTAGCTGCCATGAACCTTCCCGGGATTAAATCTCCCTGAGTGGATCTTCCTAATTTTAGATTTGCATATTCAACAAAGACCCAGAAGCAGGCTGCAGTAAAGACGACCTGCAGAAAAAGCAATGAATCCTTTCTAATAATCTGTAATCCTTATATCTGTAGATTGGGTTTTCCTTGCCAAAATTCCCATAGCTTTAGTGCTACAACACTGGCTCCTGGACTGCGTACAGAGATGTTAACTACATTTTCTGTAACATCCATCATGTGCTGCTGCTAGCGTTGTTTTTGTCTACCAGTACAGATGTTCCCTGAGTTTATCAGGAAAGTACTTGCTACTTTTTCACTGTTCTCTGCTTGTTTGTATCAACCCCCTCTTGTATTGTGTTCTTCCTTTAGTCTTTTATTAGTTGTACTGGGAAGACTGTTTTGACAATCTGCAAGATTTGGATTTGCTTCCATTTTACAATGTCATGTTTTCCTGGATGCCAATTCCTGCAAATCTGTGGACAGGTTACTAACGTGGAGAGGTAGGTTCAGGATGGGTATTCCAGGCATTCCTTGCTTGTGATGAAGCTATCTTTGTCAAAATGCAATGGTATGCAACACTTGTGCTCTACCCAAAACCCCTCCAGAATGCATGTTTGTCCCTGGCTTATAGAAGCATACCCCTTTGCTGAAACCGTCTCAGCATGGGATCAAGTATCCCAGCTCTCCATTCAGATCTTACATCTTCTTTATTGAGCTCAGCCTTAATGGGAGGCGATTTACCTCTTCCCAATATTAACCTCCTGCTTTGCTGCAGAGCACAGATTGTTAAGAAATTGTGCCCTCTGCCTGCGTGAGCCATCACCACTGGAACTGATCGTGGGCTTAGGAGGAGTGGAAATGTTATTTGCAAGCCAGTTAACGCACTGCTTACAGCCTCCCATTTGTCAAAGGTAGCTAACAGCAAGTCCACGCCATATGGCCAGAACAGGTGATGGGTGAAGGTGCCCTCAGATAATACTTCTTTCTCTATGCCCAAAGCTTTTGTGGAGTTCACTTCCTTCCCCAGCTTTCACTTTGATTGCTGTAATCTCACCTGTTTCACAGTTTGATGTCATATCTGGAGAAACAGGCAAATCAAAGAGAATCAGCGGAGCTCTGGAAAGCGTCAGGTGGCAAAGTTGGAAGTTCGAGTCACGTAAGTGGTTAGGCAGAATAGGTCAGGGAATCATAGGATCATAGAATATCTCAAGTTGGAGGGCACCCATAAGGATCATCAAATCCAACTCCTGGAAAGGAGAGGGGGAAGAGGAAAAATGCATATGGTTTGGTATCTGTGACAGATTTCCATATGCAAAAAGCAGGGTCCAGACTCACCCACCAGCAGGCTGCTGAGTGCCAGATATTTGTCCTTGAGCCCTGACTGAGCACCCCAGGGCTGAAGGTTAAAGCTAGAGATGTTTATGGGTGGATGCAGGTCTTTCTGAGGTACTTGCTGGAACCAGACGAAGCTGCTGGTGTCAGCAAAGTCTCTGTGTTCCCGTGCTTGAGGATGCCATACAAGGTGCCTCTCGGCTCTTGGCTGAGTTGCAGGGAAGGGTCCTACTGCAATGACCATTCGCTTTGTAGAGTCCTATGCACTGTCCCTTCCCGGATGCCAAACTGTTATTTCTTCTCTGTTTCTTTCCCTTTGCCTCCAGTCGAGTCCTATCCTCGTTTTCTGGCAGAAACCTTGCAGCAATCAGGCATGTTTATTTTGGCAGTACCACGCAGAGTTTGCACGGAGCCCGCTTCCTGCCTGCCTACTTGGGTTTTTTTAAATCAGGTCATGACAAACTGGCTAATCCAAAATCTTTCAAGGACAAAGTGGTGGGGCAGGAGGCTATGACGTGCTGCAATTATTCCACAGCTGAGCGTAGTTAGGCCACAGAATAACTACAGCTTTTGTAACCAGGTTTTGTTTCCGTGTTTTTAAACTGAACTCCTGCGCTGTTAGTATTTTGAAGATAATGACCTTTAGGGTTTTATTAGAATTTTTTGCTTGGAGCAGGGAAGGGATTTATTTCCTTTCACTGTTGCTGTGTAAATGTTGTAATGCACAGTATTTTATAAATACTTCAGTAGGAAAGCTTATAGAAAAAAGGGTCATTTTTACAACCATTTTCCAGAACAGTAAAGAGTGTATTTTCAGGAACAAGTAACGAAAGTACCAAGTACAGACAACAGAGTTAGTTAAAAAGTCTCTCTTCATGTCACATAAAAAGTTGTTATTTTTCTAAAAGGTCTCTTGACTGCCAGTAGTGCTTATTTCAGCTTATTTCAGCTGACAGTAATAGCAGTTTTGTAAACATAACTTAATTTTATCCAAATACTTGACTATGTAGGGCCAGGTCACAAGGAATGCTGATAATTTTCTGTGTTCCTATGACAATAAATAAAATTAAGAGGCATTTATCATCTTTCAAAAATGGGACCTTGAACTCTCCCACCTGCAAATTTGCTCCTGTTTTTCTTTTCATCTTGAGGATGGGTCATCTAGCCAGTAACTCCATTGGCTTGAAGAGTGCCAGCAACAAAGCAGTATAATTTATCAATAATAAGACTTAAAAGGTCTCTTATAATGAGGCTAATCCTGGAAGCATCCTACTCTGATGGAAGCATGCTCCACTTATCTCCTGTAACAATTTGGAGATCAAAAGTGGTAGCCTAGGTGCACATTGCATAATGACTGATGGCTTTGATTCCAGAAATGCAGAGCTTGGGGCACTTTTTTTCTTGCAGGTCTCTGACCTTTAGTGCAGGATCTCCAGCATGAAGGCTGGCAGGAGACATCGTGCCCCGGTTCATGCTTTCTGTGTTAGAAATGGATGTCTGTCAGCCAAGTTATTTTCTCTCATAGCAGCAGTGCTAAATGCATCTCTTTCCCAACAATTTCTCTTGGACAGAAGATTTCAGTGTGAGAAAGAGGGGTGCTCCTGCAGTACCCACTCATCTAATTGCTTGTAGGAGTCAGAAATGCTCTGTGTATGTTCTCCTTTATTTTCCAGCCCCCTCCTTTTACGATGAGCTAATCCCTGTTCCAGGAGGCCATTTCATCCGCTTTAGTTACCTCTTGAGCAAAAGTTCTGCCCTGACTTCCTACAAGCATCATGGCTTGGGCAAATCTCTTAAACTTCTTCTCCTGAGCCTCCTCCCGTGAGATTCCAATTATCTGTGCTCTGGATAGAGGGCGACTAACTCTCACTTTATCCAACTGTAAAATTTAAAACAACACATTCCAGAAGTGCATGGCTCAAGGAAAAAGAGTTGAGGCCTAAAAATGGATATGTAAAACAACAAATAAAAATAAACGGGGTTTGAACTGGAATTCTTCCCTGCATGGATTTTCAATTCAATTTTGCTGCAAGAGAAGCTGCTGGGACAGAGATCTGTAATTAGATAGATTGTCTGGGGAGAAAAAAAAAGTTTTCAGTAGTTTATACCTGAATTTAAAAAGTGCCACTTGCCTGGGCGGCACTGATTCCAACATTTACTGTCTTTGAGGTTTTGTAATCTGAATATTCTTCTAAATAATTTAAGTTTACATTCCTGGAATGCATGTCCTTTTCTTAAAATGAGATATGCGAGATGCCACTGGTAATACCTTGAGCCACAATTAGAGTTCGACGGTTACTCCCCAGCGCAGATCTCTGTCCCAACAGAGAGAAATAGCAATGAGAGTGGGTGGCTGCTTAGAGGAGTAAGGGAAAAGGGGTAATAGAGAGCAAAGGTGCGGGATGGAGTTGGCATCTTTTTCATTTAGTTTGTTGGTGGATTGCTCCAAACAGAAATCCTTCAGTGATACAGTTTTCTCTACACATTGCCTAGGGACTACTTCTCAAAGCAGGAGTGATCTTTGACAGCACCCTGTGATACTGGTGAGTTGGAAAGGAGCCAACTGGGAGAATGAGCTATTTACGCCTGCCTCTGAAGAAGCTCCTGCTTTTTCACTTTGACTGCGGATCTCCTAAATTCCTTTGGGCCAAGTTGAGAATTAGGTACATCACTTTGGGGAAAATGGCACTGACATATGAAACAAAGAGCTCTGAAAAGACGCATGTGATATTTCAAGCATTTTTGGTTTGGTTTCTTTGTCTCTTTGCTTGACTGCATTCCTCAGTAAATGGGACACTGCTATATCCAACCATTTAGAAGTGGCTCTCAAAACTGTATTTTTCCATACTGTAGCAGTTACATCATTGACTATAACTCTCATGCAGCTAAAAGGTGGAGACACACAAGGCAGGCAACTAAGACAAACACAGCTGTTGTGCACACGAGTTTTCATCCAGTGCACACATTGTAGTGACTGTGTTTTCCCACAACTGCAATACACTAATCAGCAAACAATGCACCAAAGAAGCTGGTAGTGTAATTTTAGGGCCAAAATCAGATAGATATATATAGCCCCGGGTCCCATGAGGGATGGTAACAGAATTGGGCTCCTTTGTTTATTTTTTTAGGTTTGCTTATGAATTTGGCATTTACTGAACTCTTCTTCTGAGAACAAACAGTTTTGCAATGCAGGTTCATGATCTTGTTTTGTAACAGACTTTCTGTGTGATGTGGTAAAGAAGACAGACTATCTCATACTTAAAAGGGAAAGGTTACTGATTTTCCCTACAGGTGTTGCCAAGACTGTTCATTTCTGAGTTGCTTAGACATTATTTTGAGGTAGTTTCTACCATACAGAAAAGATTACGAATTCACTGAGATTAGCGTGTATGCAGAAGGAGATGCTTTTCAAGTTTTGCTAAGAGATGGTGAACAGAACAGTTTTAGCAGGACTACATTTACTGTATCAACTGATACTCAACTAAACAAAACTAATGCTGGGAAGACTTCACTGATTTCTCTGAATTGTGTGTATCAGTGAACCGACCTAGAAATTCCAGACATTATTCTTGTTTTGATGTCATGCTTTAGTTACAACTTTCACCATTTAAAAAGCAAAGTCAATTCATTAATCATCAAAAACAAAGCAAGAAGTGTGCACGTGCTGTATCGAACTACGAACACTGAGATGCTCCTCACCATAAAGAGTTTAAAGGCAAAGGAGGTGGACGATACAGAAAATGGAAGATGCAAAACTATTTGAGTGTGCATTACATCATAATGGCTTGTGTAATTATGGAGATTAGCAGTGCTGCCTGCTGGGAATGACTGACAGCTCCCCCAGAAGACCATTACTAGCTACATTTGCCAGATGTAACAAATGGCATACAAATCATCTATTCAAGCTGTTTGTTCCAATCCAACACCTGTTGGAGGAACATCCTGAAAACATCAAGCATCCCGTGTGATAGAAACTAGTTTTTATGTTTTCTTTGGTTTTATTCTTCCTTGTTTTATGAGTACATGAGTTGGGGAATAGACATTTTCAACAGCAAAACCCCATCACAGAAGTAAGGTAAGATCGGAGTTCAATCCACTTAGTTCAGAGCAGTTCCTTTGTGTGCGTCCTTGCTGCCATAGCTGCCTTCTCTCACAAACTCATTCCCTCTACGTCCCTCCCCACCCCCAGACCTCGGCTTTATTCAGTGCTCATTTTAATATCAGTATTTCATTCATACTCAGATGAATAATCTCCTCTTGGTCTCCTCATAGTATTTACCATAACTGTATCCAATGCTTTATAAGGAGTCAACATGCCTTCATAAAACTCCTTTGAAGTCATAGAAACAGAGTTGCCCTTCCATTAACAGTGGGTTAATTCAAAGTCCAAGGAAGGTAGGAAAGTAATGGGCAACCCATGCTGCAATCAAGAGTTTTGCCATTTTGGATGTCCTGCCTAGCCTAGACGGTGCAGATAGACCATGAGGCAGTGATATCAGTGCTAGAGTTAATTAAAGAGAAGGCTCAAATTCTTTACTTTTGCACAACCAGTATCACCAGAAAGAGTATACACACATAAAACAATCAGCAAAATACACCCAGCACACTCCTTTCCTTGTTGGCATCCCTGACTAAAATGATTTAGACCACAGTCAAAGCAGTCATGAATTACATCACGCTTACACTGCTGTTGTGATACATTTTGCACTACCAAGAAGGAAATTCAGAGCGTGATTCTTTCCATCATTGCAAAACTTCCATGTGCTCCTGTTTCATCTAGCATAGCGTTTATGCGAAGCCTTTGACCAGAACCAAATTTTTCCTTCTTGCACATAAAGGGAAAATAAACCAGTGAAACAGTTACAGTCTTGAATTCCCTAGCTTCCTAAAAGCACCTTCTGGATAACTGCATTGTGTCAGTGGTGTGGAATACCAGCTGTCTGAGGCTGCCAAGACATTTTGGGAATTACCCCACAAGGACATGCTAGACAAACTGGCAGAAAATCTGGTGTTGAGGGGCATCCTCCACAAAGATTGACCTCCTGATGAATTAATGTGTCTTGCTTGATCTTTCAAGTTTCAATGCTGTGCTATTGAATTTCATCTTAAACATTTAAACAGAAATATTCGGATACAGTTTATTCTTTCAAAAAAGCCATTTCTGTCATAATATTTGTTTTAAACCAAGATGCTAACAAAGTCCCTTTGTAGCAATTAATATTGCAGTGATATAGACAAGAGCTGATGATCGTTCTTTGTTACTTTCTATGATGGCACAAATCTGGTGTCGGTTTTCCTTAATCAATTACTCAAGATTTATGGCAGTACAAGTGAAAGCATGATCTAATGTTTTAATGGCTTTACATATTAGGAAGCAGTCTTGTAAAAAGTAAAGATTTTGTGATAGAATTATTTGAAGTGAAAAACCAGAATCAGGCTTTTAGGATCCAGAGTTGGCACGTGTATGTCCTGCAGTAAAGGAATAAAGTCACCTTGCTCTTACCTACTGCTTTAAATAAAAGATAGGAAATTCTGGCTCCTTTGTTAAAAACCTTATAATATAAGACTTCTGCTCTGCAAATCAGTATGTTCACTTAACATGCAGTGAGCTAGACTTGAAAGGTCACAAGGTAGCATTGAATCATTATCTATTTGAGAGAATTAAGGGGTAAGGGGAAAAAAAAGTCAACTCTATTTTTAGCTTTGAAATTTATGGCCATGATAGCATTTGGCCAAATGAAAGTGATCTGATCAAAAAGCTGAAACACAAGGATTTCTATCCTTCGTGCATCTTTAAAAACAGTACAAGCCAAGGTGTAGGCACCATGGGGAAGAATTTAGTCTTACCTTCAACTAAAAGATTTACTAAAGCCCATGGCAAAGAATTTAAATGTTAACAGATTAATTTCTCTTGCAGAAATACAATTCTACCGATTCTCTTACATTTGTTATTAATTTACAGGCAAGGCTCCGTAAAACAGGCAATTTAGGATGGGAGCAAAGCAATTTATCTTTGTATAATAAGACCATGTAAAACTTTACAGCCATTAAGAGCTTCTGTGTGGTCTCAGAGTTGTAGGATTAGGCTGCTTTAAGTAGCTCAAGGTAGTCAAGTCACTGAGACTCTCCTATCCCACTTCCCCCAATGTGTAGGGAAGAAACTGCTTAAGCACTTTTATAAAGAGTTATGTCTGTGTATAAGGCTGTATATCAGGATGCATTTTTAAGGAAAAGCTAATTCAAAGGAGGTTTGAACATGGTGGGAACTGGGGTCACTTTGATATATTGTAAAATAAGTGCCATTATCCAAATTTATTTCCCAGGGCAATTCTGTCCCCTGCATTTTTGCTCCCTCCCCTGGGTAGACAGTTTCATTATTTTAATAGAAGCTAATTTTCACTGGGAGCCATGGCCAGAAAAGTACGTTACCTTCCAGAAAGTTGGAAGACTAGGGTCAACACATGAATGCAAATGCTGATCTCAACTCTGCTCAAAGGGAATTTCTGTGGCTTGTTGATGGTACTGACTTGGACACCTGCATTATTAAGCAATAGCTGCCGCAGACAGCTATCAACTAGACAGAGCTTTTGGAAAGCCTTAGAGAAGATGTTTTTTCCCATCATTAGTGCAGACTGAATGCCACATTTGCTCAAAAAACAGATTTAAAAATAAAATCTCATGTGAAAACATATTGTTTCCCTACCAGATGTCTCCATGTTGGCCTGCATCATGGAAATGCCACGAACAGGCAGCAGCAGTGTGCAAGGGTCACCAACCAGTTTCCTGCATTCTTCGTAGAAGCAGGGGAAGAATGTCTTTAATAAGCATGGTAAGAAATAGGATCCGTTGGTCAGAAGAATTAAATTTGCAATGCTAGTAATCTTAAAGTTGTGGGAGAACAGGATCCATGGCTGTCTATTTTGGACCAAAATGATGCAGAAATTCTTTTTGTTTCTTCTGACATCCTTGCTATAATACCATGTTTAGTTTTTCAACGATGAGCACTCCAGCAGTCGCAGACATTGATAATATTGTTTCTCTGACATCATAGCAATTTATCTTATGCCTGGCTTGTCTCATCAGATTTCCCTTGTATTGGAAGAATTTTGCTGACTAGATCCCCAGCAAACTGAATCCTGGTGGACAAGTTTACCATATCTATATTTCTTCTCATCATATACCAGACATAAATCATTCCCTTACCTGACAGACACTTCAATTTGCTTCTTTTTTTGACATTATTTTCACATCCAGACAAACTTTGCCCAGTTAGTAGGTTTATTTTCATAGCACCACAGCAGTAACCAGTATTTTGCCAGATTATTTGAGACTTTATGTCTTATAAGCACTTGGGCTGCTGAAAGGCATTGGCTGCCCATCAGCTGTTATTTCTGTAACAGACAGGCAATGCTTGTATGGCAACTGCAAGGCATTATTAACTTCTTGTTCTCCATGCTTCTTGCTAACCTTTGGTCTCCAGTGGCAGATGCTAAATGTCTTTTGCCACAGTGCAGTTATGAAGAAATTTTGTCCTGAGCATGGATCCCATGCTTCTTCCAGGGTTTATTGTATTCAAAGCACAGGAAAAACAGGAACAAGGAGGCTAACATACAAGTTTAGCTGAGCAATTCCCATTTCTCGTTCCCGTTAGGGCTGGTGTCATTCCAGTCTCTGCATCTGAGAGACACCTATAGAGATGTACCTAAGTGCAGTGTGGATATTGTCTGGTGAGAACAGGCACAAATGGTCCCTCCATTGTACCTTTGTGCTCATTACATTTTGCACTTAACTGTTTCTGCATTGTCTGCAATGCACAGTTGTAGAAATAATTTCTGGATACTCTGTTAAAGGAAGTTACAGTTAGGTTAACAAAAAAAATTATTGAAAGAGCCACCATTGTTAGAAAGTGCTTTCTCTATGGGCAAGTATATGTATAGAATGAAGATAAAGGCTTGCATGCAACACACTGAGTGCTCTTGTATCTCACACTTTTGCTATAGAAAAAGAAACTCATTCCAGATAAACGCATCTCTTTTTTTCTGGAACTGTGCCAATGTGTCCACGTGACAATATCCTAACAAAAGAGAGAGCAGAAAGGCCACTTGTGAACAAGTTTTTGATGTGCTATATTGCTATAGCACAAGAACATTTGCTAGGTTAGCATATGTGGCTTTTTTTCCAGGTTATAATTATGGTATTAATCTGTGATGTAAATTTATATTACACTATTTTAAATCAGTTTCAGATGGAAATGGAAAATATTAAATTCCTGGTAGCATGGGCATCCAGAAGCCCTAAGGGTTTCTAGAGAACCTGAAGGCTGTGGATTTAACAGTGCAGAAAAAACAGGTGTAGCATACACCCAAAATAAGAAAAGTAACTTTCCCCTTTCAGTGTAATTGGTCAACAATAAAGCAAGTTAAACAATGTGATGGTAATAGGGTTTTGAAAAAGCCTCTTTGGAAGGTAAAATTTTTAAGTGAAATTTCTCATCTTAGTGAACCCTTTAATTTAGCTCCTTTACGCACATCCTGCCCCTGCACTCATACAATAGAAAATTATTTTTACAATTGGAAAGCTTAAAAGTGCCACTTCTACAACCGCTTTCAGGAACAAGAGGGATGCCAGTGTATTTTGAATACTGATTTAACTTTGGGAATCTGAAGGTTAGTGCTAAGTGGAAGCAATCTAATCCTTGCTTAGAGAAAGAGGTTTTTTCCCTTTCACATCTCTAGAAAATGAAACCTTGCCATGCTATTTATCCCTTCACCACTTCTTATCAGGTGTTGAACTGTACTCAATTCAGAGCTGCCGCACCCATTTCAAAGACACAGTCTGTTCAGAGCCCAGTTTTTCTTTCCATACACAAGACCACTGCAACTGTGTTACAGCTTTACTAATCCCATGAGTTTAAATCATTTCAGCTCATGATTCCTGAATGGCCTTTTTTCCTTTATTCCAAATTCAACACTGTTTTTTCATCTACTGTTGCCATCGTCTTTCAGAGAAAACCTAGGCAAGAGCCGCTCCAGCGCTCCCTCCTTCCCTGTAACTTTCACTTGAGATGGGAGAAGCTGCTGCCCTAGTCACATCCCGCTCCACGCTTCCTATACACACACTCCTGTCCCCCATCTGCCTCTATACTCCACTTGCTTCCCTTGCACTACCCTCCTGTTGTATACTATATTTCTGCCATGCCATATGTCCTCACACATCTTTCCAGTCTGGATCTTGCCATTTCCTTTTTCTTTTTTTTGGCTCTGTGGCCCTTCTTCTCTCAGCACCTCCCTGGTGCCCACTGTTTTTGCCCACACACCCATGTGTCCCCTGGCTCCCTGTCACGCTTGTCCCCGAGCATTAACTGCACTCAGATCCAGAGGTGCAGTTGCAGCCTGCAGAGACATATTCAGGCTGCTTCGGGTAACCATCGCCCTTCAGGTCTAGTGGCACGGGGCACAAGATTGTCTAGAAACCAAAGTATCCTTCAAGAGGTCTCAAAGGCTTGCAAGTTATAGTAACCACCATGAGGCTGCCATGGCCTTCTAGTTAAAGCAGCTCAGAAGTGTCTTCCTGCTCTACATCTGCGTGAGCCGGCACAGGAAGGACACAGGAACAACCACAAAACCACGGATGAAATGCAAAGAGTAAATTTATTTTCATTACCTTGCCAACCGGGGGATCCCTGAAGCAGCACCCAGGCAGAGGCATGCAAGCGGGAACGCAGGCATCACAGAGCTTGCTCCACGCTAGAGGATCACCAAACCTCCTGTTTTCACCTGTATATCAGGGATTCACGCAGGAGTAGTTTACCACTGTGCTTTGCTCTTTCCCACAGCAGAGCAGGAGTCTCGAGCATGTTCGATAGGGTGCCTCGAAGTCTACCACAAGCCTGTGTTATCTAAATACAGATGTTCTACTTGTCAAACACACAAGACTAAACAATGATTAGTATGATATATGTGGTTTTCTACACCCCAGCTGCAAGTCACTTGAGGGTGTTTACAATCCTCCTTGCCAATCTTCCGTTATTTTCCCAGGACAACGCTGCATTTCAGTCCCAATCCAGACATACCCCTAAGGGGTACCACTTTTCCCTGGGGGTTGATAGGCTTCACTTCCATTTGAGAATGATGACATCTAACCCATCTTCGAAGGGTACTTCATCTTACACTGGCAGCAGCTACGAGGATGAGGACACCTCATGATTTCAGTGCCACAGACAACACGGAGAGGCAGCAACCACTTTGAGTAAGAACCAAACAGCTGCCTGAAAAAGGTTTACACCTCCCCTTATTGTTATTTTTAGCTTTTTCAATAGCCCAGGAAGTAAAAGGACATTAGATCCAGGAAAGAAGCAAGACAGTATTTCTAACGGACAATTAGGTGGTCCCTCTTTTATAGTGTGCATTAATTTAACAAACAGGTTATATATAAATATATATGGTGTTAGTCTGTCCTTCAAGTCAAATATCCAATAGCTTATTATTACTGCTTATGATAGTGTGTGGGTGTGTCTTGGTCTCCTACACAGAATTCCACATCCATATGTAAATCTTTCAAGTAAACGTTACATATTGGATTTTTTTGTCTGTTACTATGGCAGAAGTTTGGTTTTGATACCTATTTTATATTTCAAAATATGTAAATATTTACCCTGACAAACTAGCTTAAGGTAGAGCAAGATCTGGCATGCATGCTTTGGATCTTAGTTTTGAGCTATGGCAGAACTGGCCATGAGGCTTTTTGTGGGGCTGAACTCTGAGACTCTGCTTTGAAATAGAATCCCTCTCCCCAAAGAATTTTGATTGTTTATGTTATGGGCTTTTGTTTCTACTACTCTGTAAAGTATAGTGCTAAGTCTTCGCAGGAAGTGTGAAGATATGCCACCTCCAGAAGCATGGAGTACCAAATGTGTGTTCTTTAAACACATCAACAAGATCAGGAAACAGCTGCAGAGACCGGATCGCAGAACACAGCCAGGCTAAATGAACAGCCACTATCCTGATATAAGTTCTTTATTAGCTGACGAAGCCAACTTAAGCCTACTATATCCAGTTTTAACTGCAGATCAGACATGAGAAGTCTAATTCGGGCAAGCTATAAATTACACTACATGCTCATTCTTTGTCATGATCTCCAATCTGTTCCTCCGGTGAAATCTTGGGAATATTTCTTTCACTACTATATTAAGACAAGAAGATGGTATGGATTTTGTGCAAGTAATGATCCGTTTTACAGGGTTGTGAATCTATATAAATGCTGTATTATCAGACTGCAAGGTCTACCTTCTAAAATGACATTTTCCACAGCATCTGGTGTTCCAGAAGAAAACAATGTGTCTGCTTAGGCCACATACAGTTCTTGAGAAAAATAGGATTTCCTACTGCAATGCCATCTTTGACATTTTCCTGAGGCTTTAGGATTAAATATAGCCAGCCTTGCAATGAAGCTGTCTCAGACTCTGCTTTTCCATATTTAAATGTTCCAGAAAGTTAGCTTCAAAATGTAGTAAGCCTGTTCGGTGGCACCGACAAGGTCAACTGTATTTTCCAGCATGTATTAAATTTAGAAGAAACTTTATTAAGCTGTCTTATTCTGCTAAGATCAAACCCAGCTGCAGGTGCATGCTCCCCTAAAAAATATACTACAAGTCTGACCTCATTCTCCGTAGCCAATACTAGCCTGTGCACAGAAGGACCATGAACTTGCTGGTACACTGACTGAGAGAGGAAAGCACAGCATGGAGAGGGACATTTGGGCAGAGCTATACTACAAATTGCTCCAGCGCTATTCTCCAGATGCTTTTGCCCTGCAAGGATGTCCTCCAGCTGCTTATTTTGTACTCACCCACAGACCTGTGGTCTGCATCTTCCCCCTTGCCAGTTCACACCGGAGACACATTTCCCCATCAGCTGCAGGAACAAGCAACTAGTCTGAATTCCTTACACCTCTGGCCTTCTGCAACTCCATTCCCATGTTCCTAATGCCACGCTGCAGATGTAGAAATGGGTCCTCTGTCTTGCTGAGCCAGGACCCTGTGCTTCCTATTTTTGATTACCACCATTTCACTGGCTTTTCAGATGACTTAAAAACATGATTTTCTTTTGGACCGCTTCCTCACTTAATGGACTCAGTACTAGGCACCGACCACCCCATTCACCAGACAGCTAAGGACTGCAGAGGAGCGCTCTCCCAACGACAGCGTTCACAGGGCGAGTCACGCTCCATCTGGTGCTTATACCCCATCTGAGGGTCCTGTTAAGGGTATCACAGCAGCAGGATCTGTGCATCACATTGCCAGCCCGATGGACTAAGAGCACAGGCACTAGAAAACCTTTGCAGCACCGAGGGAAATTGGATGTTTCCTACTTGGCTTACCCATTCCTTCTTCGGGTTTCAAATCCTGCTTTCAAGACTACTACTGATAAAGCACCTCTGCGAAGCAATTAGCAGAACTGCTGGACTCTGGCCTTTCATGCCAGCTATTACTAATCATTTACTTACCTGCAGCCAAGGAACTAATAGGTCTGTCTGTGAACCCCTTTGTGGCTGTTCCAGCATCAGGTTTGTACAACCTCTCGTAAATCAGAACTAAGATTTTAAAACTGAGTGTCCCTAAAGTGCTATTTCTTATGCCTGAAAAAATAATCCACATAAAGAAGGAGACGATATATGGTAGCTGACAGTAACAAGGGACAAGAGAGTTTATTTGTAGTCCATGCCAGAAGACAGTTACAGATATATTTGTTTTCCTCTGGAAGAGACTGTGTTTATTAAACAAAAAAACCCCTCCTCTAATGTATGAAGAAGGTATCATGTACAGCTTTTTTTTAAATATAGATTTTGCATTTGTAAATACCTTGCAAAAGAATTTTCTGACCATCACTATTCAGAACAGGTGCTGGCCAAGCTTTTATATTTATGTTTTGTACATGTGCCAGTGTTTTATCACTCAGGTAAAACAAAAGTGAAGCCCAAAAGCTCCCTGAAAATGGCAGTATTTAAAGAAATGTTCAATTGGGGTTTTCAATCTTCTTGTTATACTGCTAGAAAGGGAAAAAAAGTAAAATGAAATGACCCGTGCTGTTCCAAATCCACTGATAACAAAGCCTGTCTCTGCTCCCCAAGAAAGAATTACTCTTGCAGGGCCAAGCTAGGCAGCAAACCATTACAGAAATCATATCCTTCAGAAAACTCATTTCAAAAAGCAGTGTTTGAAGGGCAAGGATGCTAAGATTTGCCTTGAATTTTTGAGCATCAGGGGGCACACAACAGCAAAGTTTAGACATACATTTCTTGTATTGACAGCCTTTAAGAGATACAGGGTATTCCAAAATCTGAAGAACCATGATTCTTAAACCAGTAATTGATAGTGTCTCTCTATTTCTCTCCCTCAGGTGTTCACGAGATGCTGAAGCCTAGGCAGCAATGCAGATTGGAACATAACTGCTTACCAAGATAGGCTGCAGTCAGTTTTTAGGCATTTTAGTGCAGGTCAGGGTAATTTAACTTTAGAAAAACGCTTATGCTTATTTTTATAGAGCTTGTGGTCAGGTAGTTTCAGAAAGCTATGAACATCTTCGTGAAGGTAACAGGGATGTTTCAAATCACTTTATGAACTGGAGATAAACTTTAAAAGATTGCCAAGGAAATGGTGATTTAGAAAATGGTGGTGATGTGACTAACTTCTCCTACTTTATGTTCCCACCAGTGTTCAAAGAACCAAAAATAGTTCTTTAAACATTAACCTTTCAAAAGTAGTTTTCCAGCATATTCAATTTCTTTACAAGTTTATTAGCCAAATTAGTCCTTTAAAATTCTGGTCTTGGAAGCAGAAAAAAAGGATAAACAGCACTTTTCCTAAAGTTTGTGCTGATTACACTCTATACATTTATATTTACATGTTTGTGGGCTTGATACTCATCCTGCCTCAGCACACCCTAAAAAACTATTGACAGAGTTGGTGTACATGTGTATATTTAATGGGTGTTGGCTAACTGGCTGGACAGGAAGACAGTAAAACTACCTTGAACCCTGTCCTTCCAGTCGTTATGGGTGTGACAAGTGGCACTGGCTTCGTCCCCAGTCCCTCAAAATCATCTCAACAAGGCTGACAGACCAACCCACGTCTGCCTGACCTCCCGTCCCCTGTACCGCATTGCTCTGTCCACAGCCTCCCCCCAAAAGCAAGGACTGTGCCCCGCAGGTGACTTGGTGAAGCACAAATGTTAGAAGGGACCATAGTACACAGGGCAAAGACATGAGGTATCTCATCAGTCCCAGTTCATCTCTGCTGGTATAGCATCAACATAACTGGAAGGACTCCAGGCAAGTGAAGGCAAACCATGGGTTGCAAGTGACTTCAGTTCAGTGACACGAGGAGCTCCAGCTCATTTTCAGACCGAACGCCCCTGTAAAGAAATCTACAGAATGAGAGAGAAAGCTGAAAAATCCAATTTTCACAAAGGAAATCAGAATGAGCTTCTAGAATTTCCTGCCAAAATAGAATAAATTAATTTGGGAAATACCAGTGCTGGCAATGAATGAGGTCCTCCAAGTGCAGATAAATGCTGAGTAAAACAAGACACCTGGGGGTGATGATGAGAGGTCAAACTTGTGTGCGGACCAGAGGAGCTGGTGGAAGAAGCTCGCAGCCTTGGCGAGCCTGAGACCCAGAACAGACCGGCGGGCTGGCAGCTGGGCAATGCGGGGTACCCTGTCTCCTGAGCACCTGCCTCACCAGGACTGCTCTAGAGCTGGTGACCTTACACGAGGGAGCTCATAGTGCTGAGGAGGCTTCGTCCTTAGGACTTCCAGTCTCCTGATGCAACTCACCTCACAGGTTTCTGAAGGAGAGGTCCTGTTGGTAAAAACAGAGGCATGGTACAGTTTGCCCTGTAATTCTGCTGGTATCCTCCTATTTCTGCAGAACACTTTGTTGGGTTGTTATTTTCCATGGGAAGGATATTCCTGAGGGAATTTCTAACCGGCTGGCTTCGTACATGTGCATCCACATGGGAGACCCCATTCATGGAACCACTGGTGGCACTGGCATTGCACCAGATTGCATCCGGGAATCTGATTCATAAGGAAATGTAGACAGCCTGGAGCTTGATTCTGGGAAGCTGGGTTTGTTTTATTCCCTACAGTTTGCTTAGCCCCGGCTAAAGAAGGTGCAGACACATTCCTTCTCTCTATTCATGCTGCTGTTCTTTGGCTTTTCAAGGTAATGTTTTTATGGCCTTTCATTCAGCATGCGATTTTTACTCTAGGTAGCATATATTCTTTTTAAAGTTATTGTCTGCTAACTATCATCTTAAATCCTGCAGTAAAACACAGCTTTTCCTCATGCTGTCTAAAGAAATCTTTGTTTCTCCCTCAGTATTACTGGCCATGAGGTACAAGGCTTATCTATTTTTTGCAAGCAGCCTTTCAGCTCCCTGGTTCTTGCATTACTACAAAACCTCTAACTGCCTTTTTACTAAGGAACCTGTTAATGACGGTAGTTAAACAATTACTATATTTATATGAATTATTTGCATTACTTAAATTAGGCACATGCTGGCATATCTTCTTGAATGCAGTTACCCACTGGTATAAAGCATGTTTAAAAAACCAATTTGGGTCAGTAGCTTTGTATCTCATGCAGTTATTGCAGTAAGGGCAAAGCAGGATGCTTCGGCATTTGAACAACAGTGTTTAAGTCTGCCACATCAGAAAAGGCAGTGGGAAATCTAGCTCAGTGGGCTAAAATTGGAAATAAATTAAGGGAGTTGGGAAATTGTAATTTACACAGCATGACTAGGCTTCAGTCAAAGCAAGACATATCATTTACTTTGCCCCAACACTAGATGTCTTTACAGTTTGACCAAATGAGTTTTATTTTCTTGCCTTATTGATATGTCCTTTCCTTCTGCAACTTTGAAGCCAGCATCGGCGAGGACAACAAACAGACTTTCCAAAGAAGCTGCCAAAATAACACTATCCAAAGCAAAGTATATACCTTTTTCCTCGGTCTGGATTAATTTCAGTCTAATGGAATGAATCCCACCAATCAAACAGCTTGTTGTGAAGGTCATCCCATATTGCAACGTTTAATTAGCAGCATATATATATATATATATGCATGTATATATAGATAGATAGATCTGTATTTTTATATATATATATATATATATGTATATATCAGAGAACAGGAGATACCAACTGGAACAAATGCTTAGTAGGAGTGAATAAATCAGCTTGTAAAAAATGAAAGAACCTCCTCATTCTCAATTACTTGAAGTCTCAGTGGAGTCTGAGAATTGGATCATCATCAGAAATAAGGGCAAGGAGCATCACTGAGAGAGGCTACAAGGAATTAATTGCAAGCAAGAATGTTCTGATGCAAGACTGACTGCAAATACAAGTCATTAATTTTTAAATATAAGAAAAAGTGTGACGGTATATTAAGTCTCTCAGCACAGTGGAACCCAAAGGATTTTTGTTTAAGTTCCAGCAGCAAATGTTTGCAGAGGAAAAAATTGTTTTACTGCTTTGCTGAACAGTTTGTATTTTATGAATTGCACTCTGAAAATGGCATAATTAATCATGTGAAGGGTACAGAACAAACCAGAGACAAGAATTTCAGTTCAGGAAATTCTGAATGTAAGAGAATTGTAAACCATTGAAAAAGGGGAGGGAAAAAATTTGTATGTGTATGCCATAGATATGTGTACATACATGTGAAAATACACTTACTGAAGATAAGCGGTAAACTAATCACAAGTGATTCCAAACCATTCATAACCCACGAGTCCTTCTTTGGTCAAACTTCAGTGGGGGTTGCATCCAAGAGGGCAGGGGAACAAACTGTATTTGTGAGGAGTTTTCCCTTTGTGATTGTGACTGTGCCCTTCTCCTCCAGCCTGTCCTCCCCGGGACCTGCTAAGCTGTCCAGGCGGACATCAACCCTGCTCTGAAAGCATTAACCGCTGCCCCAGGTCTAGGCTACTACCTTTATCTGCCCTTTCCTGGGGGGCAATGTGAAGTTGCTGCGTAGCAGCTTTGCAAGTCACCTACACCTGAGCATCCAGGTGGGATTGCGTCAATTTGCCATCCTCAGCTCCTTCTCCGAGCTGCTCCGTAATGAGTCCCTAATTACCTTGCTCCCTGGTGCAGGCGATGGAGCCACCGTAATGCTCACACGCGCCGAGCACGGTGGGGCTAAAGGAGAGGCTCAGCGCTCAGCCCTGTGCACGAGCACTTCATCTGCTCCTCGCACACTGAGCACAGCGAGAATTTTACACTGACAGATCTCGTCATACGCCATGGCTGAAAATTTCTGATAGCGGTAACCTAAATTACAGATTAACTGATGTAACAGCCAGAAAAGTGCTGCCTTGAATTATCAATACTTTATTAAAAGCATTTAATACCTATAATTGAAGTCATTTTGATTGCATAGTGCCTGGCATTATTTAATATTTTCACTAATAACCTGTATGATAATCAACATTAGCTGATTGAGTTTTCAGGTGATGTGAAGGTGGGAGGAACTGCAACTGAGTAAATGCAGTAAGAACTTAAAATGATCTTGACAGAAGTAAAGTATGATCAGAAGATAACAAGATGTAACAGGAACAAGTGTACTCAAATCACTTCAATTTTTCATTTTAGTTACTTAATATTATAAACCCATTTACAGCAGCTTACAAGGGTAAGGATATTTAAGTATTTTAATAAATGGTAGCCAATCACTGCATAATGTAAAAGAATAAAGCAGGCGACTTCTAACTGTGATTTAGAGTCATCTGTAATACCTTCTAGTGTGCTTAAAATATCATGCACTGATCATGCCCATAACATGCTTATACCATCTATTAACGTCTATTAAATTGTTCGTCATTCTCAATGTTTGGGGAATACTTTATGAAGAAATACACTGCAAAAGCACACCAAAAAAAAACGTCTAATGAACAATTCTAATTCAAATTCTAATTAGTAAAACTTGCCCTCAGAGACCCATGTGGAGAGATATGCAGAAGCCAATCCCTCCACGCCAATGCATTAGGCTTTAGCGGGTTTCCCAGGATTTCTCAGGACATTTGCACAGTAACACACCTGCCTTCATCCTGTTTAGCAGGGGAGCACTGATTTCTAGGATCAGAGCTTTTGCACCTGACCAAAAATGGTCAAATAAAGAGTTCAGATAAAAGGATATGTTAGCTGGGAAAATTGCCACGCAACAAACCATCTAGCCCACAACCAGTGAATTATCTGATCCCTTTAATTCAGACATCTGGATATGAGTAAGTGAGAGGCAGGGCAAGTCTTCATTGCAAATAGAGCCATTCAAATTATAGAGCTGCTGGCAAACAAAAGATAAGATAAATGTAGGTTACATCTCCTTGAATGTATTTTTAAGTGATTAAACCTCCCCACTGCAATCAAGCACCACAAACTGGCATCGAAACCGTTCCTTTCACCATGTATCTGGCCCATCCAACCAGCGCATGATATTCCCAATGTTTGCATCCCACTTCCCCTCTTTCCCCACCCAGCGTAAATCCCTGGCAGAATCGCCGAACCATGGACTGGTGGGTGCCTTCTCACCGTATGACACTTCTGACCAAAATTTGGGAACAAGTGACCGGTGAGTGGAGAGAGGCAAATGATGGCAGTCATGCCAAACACCCCTGTTACGTGGGAATATGGCTTTTACTATCAGCCATGCCTTAAATAGCAGGGGAAACAAAACCCCATTTGCACGTATGAAAGCACTGACACAGTTACAATCATTGGAATAAGACTAAAGAAACATAACAAAATTTGTTTTTATAGTGTTTGATTAGTTCTGATGGAAATGGTGCATTCTTTATCCCCAGAAAAGAAGACTCTCTGGAAACTGTTGTGTCTTTCCAAGAATCATGAAGGCTCTTAAGTGGAGGAAGATACATGACTTCATATAGGTATGACACTTTTCTTCATTATGCTGCACTAAGCACATCCACTTGTCCTGAATAAAATTAAAGCAAATATTTCTGATTCACAAAAAATATTTAAGCAGTACAATTACCTTCATAATAAGTGACATTTAAATACAGAGCAATTTAAAAAATAGGCATTAAAGTTATGTGAGACAACTGCTCTAAAAACTGTCATTTTCCAAAACAAAGCTGTTTTTGTCTGATGGTGGCTTAGCAATTTATTATAAAGACTGAACAGAGACTGAATTAACATTGTGTCCCCTTGCAGTGAGAAGTGCTAATCTGAATAATGTTCTCCAGGGGAATTCTACTTAGCATTTATATGAATATGGGAAAAATGATAATATGATAATTATCACTGTTTTTTTCCAAGCAAAGATCTTTCACAGAGAAATGCTCAGCACTGATTTAAATTTTTCCTGCAGCTCCTTTTTCCTCACAGTTTTATTCTGAACCCAGTCTCAAGATGTGTTAGACCTGCAATACTATTTTTCTCATGGGGTCCCTGCGTTTCATCTCCCTGCACTGCCGCTTTAGATTTCTAGAGACTCTGGATGTTTTTGTGGGTTTTCCAAACGCGCTCAACACCTACCAAAATTTGGCCCTTTGAGCCAGTTATCGATTCGGTAGGAATGGTGTTGGATTAATGCCGAGCACTAACTAAAAACCCACCTTTCATATTCAGCACTGGAGCAATTCAGCACACACAACATATGCTCTTTAGTAAACTTTTATAGAGACTTTGTTCTTTTTTTGTCTGCTTTCTCTCTTGTCAAAAATAAGTCATTTCTGCTAGAAGGTGTATCCGTACTACAGATTGCAGTGAAGTGCGGACAGCCCTGAGCTAATTGCAAGCAAGACTTAGCCAGGATGGTGGCAGCAGTCCAGGCGCAGCTGCTATGACTTTGCCACAGTTAAGCTTCATCTGATCTGTGTACGAGTTCATTTATAATTAAGTAACTAGGTCATTTATAATTAATTAGCTGCCATCCACTGAATTATAACATAGCCAAAGGTCGAAAGACTTCAGAAAAGAGCAGGAGGGGCAGGGAATAGGCACCATGAAACAAAAACTCTCAGCAATTCCAGACACGAACCAAGGAGTGCTGTAACCACCTTGGACTGGGCTGAATCACCTCCTGAGTTAACCCCTTCTTCTGCAAAAGTGCTAGAAATTCATCAATAGAAATCCTGCACGTAGTGTCTAGGACTACTGCCGCAGTAGTGAAAGGGCGGTACTAACTTCTTTCTCTGTTTCTTCCCATTTGTAGGAGCAAAACAGCTTAGTAGATTGTCCCATCAAGGTGGTGCTTGTAATCGCTAGAGCATCTGGTAATAAAAAAATGTAAAAACATCTTTTTGAAGTGATTTCAGGGAAAATCAGCAACAGGAATAGGTGCTACAGAACTGCCATGGCCATTAACTCCAGAAAGAGCTGTAAATTCTCTGTATTTCCAGACAATCAGCACATACAGGACTTTCCCCGGGGTCTGAGCAGGGGAAACCAGCAAACATCCAGTTTTTATTCAGAATTTCTGGATTTTGCATGGATGTGACAGGTGGTTTTTTTAAAATGCACTATACCTTTCACAACCAGGCAAGCAACCATTAGCATAAACTTTCTGTTTGGCAACAACTTTTAGCACTTTAATAGCACCATTTAATTTAACAAGTTATTGTCTTTGCTAGATAATGAACTGAACTGGAATACAAACCTTTAGAGGATCTTGCTAACAAACAAAATTTTGACCCTGGCTTTATAGTTTGGATCAAACAAATGCACATACGGGGGATTTGACTTCATAATCTAACCAATCCTTTGCAATCTGGTGTTTCACAGTGTCCAGTGAGCGTAAGAAACCCCTACAAGGAGTGGGATCCAGTGTGTCCAGACGAGCAAGGATGAACACAGCCTGATCCCACCCATCCTGCATACAAGGTTAACATGCATGCTCAGGACAGTACTGTGTTGTGAAATAAATAACCATCTAGAGGCAAAAAACCCAAGTCTCCCATCCTGATTCAAGGGTGGACCAAAGGTCTACATAGTGTTGCTAGCAGTACTCTTTGGAGAATACAAATTGGTGCACGGAAAGGATTTTTCTGCCTCTATAATAGACCTTGCCATAGAGAACTGTGGAAAAACACACTATGTTTGTGACCTTCAGCACATCTTTGAATTTAAAGTAACTGACTTTGATATTGCCATAGAAGAGGCAGAGCAGTAGAAAATTCAGCCTGTATTTAGTACTGACCAAGCCAGGCAAACCATGATGTGGTCTGTTCCTGGGGAGTAAAAATATATACATCCTTTAAGCTCCAATTAAGTTTCTTTGCATTAAAATGAAATTAATAACAAGCTCTAAGATAGTAGAGTAAATTGGATTTTATAATTGGAAAGTAAGAGACATGTCAAACAAGTTGCCTGCGACGAAACTAGCAGACCTCTAACCTGTTAAAATTTATGTGAAAAAATGGGGCTATTTGGTCTGGATTTAATGAGAAAACTGAAATACCGTAAGGAACTGTAGCAGAAGCATAGGGAATGGATAATATTGTAATAGTCTGAGCACAGGCAGATCTGTGACTTGACGGAGGTTTTAATTAAGGTTGCACATTCACATCAAAGGCACTTGCACTACAGCTTCACTTTCTGCTTTCATCCTGAGCTGACACACCACCAGAAAACAAGGAGGGATGGTGGTTAAATCCCAGCGTGGCAAGCTCAGATGATCGTGCATGTTAGCTCTGCGTTCCTGCTGGGACGGGACCGCTGCAGTGTTAGTGTCTGTCCCTCAATGCCTTTGGAAGTGGCTGGACACACAAGCCCTGACGGTGCCGAGGTGATTAGAAACAGACTGGGTGGGAGGGAGAGAGACTCGGGTGGGGAAAGAGGAATATATAGGAAAAAATCTCCACTGAACTTCAAGAACATTGAAAATTGTGTCTGCAGGCTGAGCTTCTTACCCGTTATCCCACCCAGCACGGTCCCCAGAAGAGCACTAAAAGCTGTTGTGGAACAGCAAGTACGGCTGGATACCATGCATCTAAGGCATGAGCAGATCAAGAGCAGCAGAAGGGGACAGCTGCAGCTTTAAATCACTGCCACAGCACCCCCAGCATCCCGCTGTCAGGATGAAGGCAGTGTTAGCTCCTGACACACCATTTGGGGAGGGAGGAGAGATGAAAAGGTGCTGAGGTATCAGACGAGAAACATGCACACTGTCACTGCTTGACTTGCAGGTTTCATAAAAAACACTACGTTATTTTTTCATGTCATGACTACTGTGATCTTGAGCCTGTAAGAGGTGAGCACTGTAGAAGATTTCAGAAAATTTAGGACTATAAGACTGTTAGAAATTAATATAGAATGGGTTAAGGTTATTCATGGTAACAGAGCTGCTCAACAGGCCATGAACAGTGTTCTCAGCCTGTCCACCTGTATAGCACCAATCGGAGATGGGATTAAAGCCCAGTCAAGCTAATCAGTAGAGACAGATCAAACAAAAGATGAAAAATCGGCAAGACACAGGTGTGTAGCTGGGGAGTGATTAAAATATGTAGAACTTACAAAGATAAATGTGAAATAGTTAATGGAACAACCAGAGAGGTTTTTTCAGAATTGTGTAGGTACGAGACTTCAAAGTAAAGGGGATGAGAAGATGACTGACCCAAGACGGACTTCAAAACCCACAGGATGATGACCAGGCAGAACAAAAGAAGAATGGATGAGAAAAGATGATGATGAATGATAACGACATGGGAACCAAGATCAACTGGAAAATTACAAAGACTTTGGACTGGGATAGTGGGTGGTAAAAAGGTATATAAGACTGAGACATTTTTGGAAGGTTGTCATTCACTGCGGTGGTGGGCCAACTCTGAGTTGTTAATAAAGCAAACCTAGAGAAACCCATGACTGAAAATTCTTTAACAGCACCCCTCACTCATAAGATGAACTCAGCGAGGTATGAAGGAACATACCCTCTCCCAGGTGTCCCGAGGGTCCATCAGGCTGGATGTGGCTCATCTCCTGCTCCCTGCTCCAAGCAGGGCTGCTGGCCACGTTAGGGCAGGTTGCTCAGCACCATCCAGGTGCATTCTGAAAATAGGAAGGAGATCCTGGGCATCCAGCGCTGTGCCTCTTCATAAAGAGATTTCTTATTTCCAGCGGGGACGTCCTTATTGCAGCTTGTGTCCATTGTCTCGTGTCCTTTCATTGTGCACGTCCAAGGAGGGTCTGGCTCTGTCTTCTCTATACCCTTGCTTTTACTTGGCACCAGGATATAGTACGTACCAATTCATCTGTCAGTACAAAAGCTGACGTTTAATCTTTGGAGTGTTGTTCTCCAATGATTTTGGGGCACTGGTGATAAGTAGGTTGAAGAGCACCCTCAGTTCAAACCTCACTGAGGTTGACTCTTCAAGTAAAAAAAAACCTAAAAAACCAACAAAACCCCAACTGCTCAACTTTTCAACAGCCCTCCTTTGTTAGGGTGAGGAAGCTGAAGCTCTGGATGTGATTCCTACGAAGGTGCTGGGAGCGGGGCGGTGAACGGGGAGCTGAGGAGACCCCAGCACGGGGCAGTGCCCTCACCCCCCCACCCCGGGCATCATCCCACAGCACTCGGGCAGGGCAGGGCTGCTCCTGGCAACAGGTCCCCCCACCATCCCAGCAAGGTGACCTACAGTCAGGTCTGGGATCCAGTGTAGGATTAAACTCCTTGGTGTACATGGCAAGGGTTTGGGCCCTCAGTCGTTCACAACAGGACCAGCCCAGGACTGTGCCCGAGCAAGCTCCATCGCCTTCTGCTCCTTTTTGGGAGGACCCCAAGTTGCTGGCTTTACCCTCCAAAGCCTACATGTTTGGATCAGAGTGACTGACACTCTCCCCACTCAATGATGCTACTTGTTGGAAGAGCACAGATTCGATTGCCATCGATACGCAAGAATAAACTGCACTTCTCTGCATAGCACAAAATTTTTAAGACCATTTCTCCAGCCTCCCTCGGGCTGGGGAATAAAACTGCAGTGTGGCAGTTCATTGCAATTAGTCCTAACATCCTTCCTCATTTTTCTCTTGCCCGCCAGTGATTTTCAATAGGCAAATCTCCATGTGTAGTCATTGTTCTGGTAATAGGTACAACTAACTCCCTGTTTGCTGAGTTAGCAAACAAGAGTTTCAGGTAGGACTGAGTTAGCAATTTCCAGTAAAGCATGTAAATTTTGAAGGCTAAGGTATTTTGACTCTTACAGTCCAAGTTATGTTTTCATTTTCAATAATGCTTCCGTAACAGCCCTAAATATCCCCCATGGCTATGAAGCAAAGCATAAAAAAAGCTCCAGAGTGGGAATTTTTTCAAATATAGAGGCAAATAGAGGCTTTTTCAAACTGAATAGCTAAAACATTGTAAAAAGTACTTCCTAAGATATCTCCTATTTTGTACAGCCAAAGCTAATATATGGTTTCATTTTAAAACTGGATCCTGGGGTATTTTTTAGCATAAGCACGATTTGGAAACGTGATCTGCATTCACTTTCTGATGTATTTGTTGTAATTCTCCATGACTTCCTGCACAGCACAGATTTTTGTTAAGTCAAAAGAAAAACAGCATCATGCTGCTCGGATCCTCCAGATCTTTGACAAGGCAGGCATGTGAGTCACAGAAGGCATGGGAAGCATGGGATGTTTGTGGAAAATGTGCAGAGATGTGAAAGCAAGTGGCCGGCACGAGGGACCATTTTCTCATTCCACTGGGGGCAATAAAGAGCAAAAAAGCCATCTGGTGGCTTCTGGCACTGGGGTCAGATCTCAGCTGGGGAGTCAGGACATGCTCAGGGGAGAAAACGCTTGAGCCCTTTGCAGCTATCCTACATCTACATCCTTGCCCTCAAAGGACAACCTGCGTGGTTTTTTTCCCGTGGAGGGAAAACCGTGCCCGTGCAGCTCATGGGGACCGAGTCCCTGATGCACGGTGGGGTATGGCACAGCGCGGTCACGAAGAGCGTGCCGATATGGGAGGTTTAACAAGAGCAAATATACAGATGTCAAGTGGCAGGTGGAGATGAAGCACTTTGGACCTTGCTGATCAGGGCACATGCCACACATGCACTTGCTTTGATCTGCAGTGGGCTTGTAGGACAGACAGGTAAGGGTGCTGGTAGTGTAGGAAAGCTGAAAATTAGCACATCGTCTCCAGTTAAATGACTTTTGTATCAGCTACCCAGAGTGCCACACGCCATGTCATCTTTCTCATTTGAAGACTGTAGGCGAGTTAACCAATGCTTTATATTTTTCTGGTTTAATTCTCATTAACAATTTGCCGTTCTTAAACTGCACATTTTGATTGTCCACAAGGCACTTTCAGGGTTTGACTATGTATCTGTTTGTATGTCCATATATTCACCTAAATATGTGTGTAAATGAACACTAGGAAAACATCTTTTACTGCATTACATGTCCAGGCTGACTTATATTCAAATCAGTGTCATTTAGGAAAAGAAAAATTTGCTGTTCTATGCAATCTTTCTATTTTTTAAAAATTAAACTGTATTTGCTTCACGTTAGGAGAAAAAAAGAGGTTCAGACCCAATAAGAAACTTTCTATAAATCTGTAGGTAAGAAATACAGGCTTAAGTGATTTTCAGCATTTTGAATTACATTCTGTCTAAGCTGAGATCTCATGAACAAAGTCTTAACCTTATCCCATTTGAAATGGATGAAATATTAAACCTCAAGTAGGAGGGATTATCTTGAAAGGCCCGTGTCACCCATAATAAATGACTAAAATGAGTGTTGTGGATCAGTGACTTACTGGCCAAACGGTGTAACATTTAAGGGAGCTTCTTCCCCATTAAGATTCCACATGTCTCTTCGGGAAACCTTTCCAGCCTGGGCAGCACTTCGGGGTCAACCAGCTCCTCTCTTTACTGTCAAATTAACTTTGTATTTAATATTTAAAAACTTTGCCATACATTAGAATTGGGAGTCTTTTACAGGCTGTTTCTGATAGGACTGTACACACCAGTTGTCCCCTGTTACCACTTGTTTTAATGGCAAGAAGGAGTTTCTGCAGAACTCGTTACAGCTCTGACTTGGAAGTCAGATGATTAAATATTGTTGATTGTGCTGCTTTTTGCACGATAAAATCTAGACCTGCGCTGACAAACTAATTTTATTCTGCTACAAGCACTCTCAGCAAAAAAATGCAGAATTTGGGGACCAGAGGAAAATAGATTGACACCAGGCTGTTATAATTTAAAATTTCCCCATTCTCTTGTAAGCAAAGCAAACACAGCCAGGAAATCATTAGGGTAAGATGGCTCAGGAACTTCGTGTCAGTATACTTATTTTTCAGACTATCACTTTATGAAGATTTTGGTACCAGTTATGTAGTCGCATTCCTCTCCAGAGAGCTTCCTAGCTACGCTGAGTGACACTATAGATGAGTTCAGCCTCTCGCAGGATTTGTGTTATTTGTGTAAGGGACTTGTACTCTCAGCTTATAGCACGATCAGGACTTCATTTTGCTACACTACAACATAGGGAAAACAAGATCCCCATGCTGAGTGAGAGCTGTAATTTACAGTCTCGTTTTTTCCCTTTTGCCTACGGAAATATGTGCCAATTATATGCTGAACAGCACTGAATGAAATTGCTACAAAACTGTCATTTGATATAAAAAGCTTATTTAACCGAGATTTTTCTTGGGTTTTTTGCAAAAGCATGAATAAAGCTGCAACGTTTTTGAGCACATGGGCAGCGCAGGTGGGCTGGCAAAGCGGCCAGGACGCAAACCAGTTGGCAAAGAACTTTTTCGGTTGGGTCCTCTGCTTCTGACACGCTCCTTTACACCGCCCTTCGCAAAGCAGCGCTGCACAGCAGTGCTTGGAGGGCTGCTGCCCTCCGGCTCTCCTCACCTGCCTGATCGCCCTGACCCAGCTGGTACCTTTTTGTAATCCCGAGTCCCTCCAGAGGCTGAATCCGCCCAGCATACAGCATCCTGAAAATGCTGAAGCACCATCAGGCTCTTACCTCCTACCATCATCTCTGTAGGATGCAGCACAGTCGAAAGGAAGGAAGAATCCAGCCCAGCATCTCATATTTAGAAGAAGTTAGCGACTTGTTTTCAACACTGATGTCTCTCAGCAGTACATCTACCAGTTTTCTAGGGTGTTTCAAACACCCCATCACCCTCGCAGTTGCTGCTATAATTTTCTTCTGTAATTCACTTGTATGGAGCCAGCACCTGTTCAGGTTTTGATATGGTATCACTGTGGCAACTTGCATGAAACACCATGTGTCCGTTTGAACAGCGAATTACTAATAATGTTTCTCAAGACACAGGATGTCATGCTGCATGAGCATTTGTCTTTATTACCCCTTATTACGTTGGAAAAACTATTTTATTACTAAGCAATTGCCTGCCATATGGGAAAAATACTGTGCTGTGTTGAAGTTTATATACAAAATCCATGTTTCTTAATAGAAAGCTGTATGTTCCACTTGGATTTTTATTGAAAATAAGGCACGCTGAGAAAAACTAAAGACTGTTTATGTATGACATAACAGAATGAAATGGCAGTAGAAAACAAAAGCAAAAGCCTGGAAAACTGTACAGTATATTACAGCCAAGCAAGTCACTGGATTGTAGGATGTGGCCCTACAGATTTCTAGGTCCAGCTCTGCTGCTACATCTGCCTTATGGCCTGAAGAAACTAATTTCTCTCGCTGCATGTGCATTTTGTCTTTCACATTTTGTCTGTCGTAAGTACTTCCATTGTAAGTCCCCTGGGGTTAGTAAGTGTGGTTTAGCCTGCGTTATAGCAAAGCGGCAGCAAAGCAACAGCTAAGACTGCATCAGAAAATTGTATTTCTTATGGGTTAGGAATGGGAGTTCTAGCATTTCTCTCCAAAAATCCAGAAGAAAGTGAAGAAAAAGGACACAAGGAGTTGCAGCTTTCTGTGCCATTGCAACTCATAGTGGAGAATTATATCTAAAAATACACAAAAAATAAAAGCAATTTCTTTTAACTGGACTGGTAATGTTCCATATTTTATAAAAAAATATTTTGCAAAAATTGTATACACTGCAGAAGAATCCTAAACACTAGTCATAAAAATATGACTAATAAACCGTAAAATATATGAATATAAAATTAGAGTAGAGTAGAAATGTACTTCTGTCCTTACAAAAACATTTGGTTTTATTTCATGCATATGATGTCTGGAGACTAGCCTGAACATCCCCTTTAATGACAATAAATCATTCAGAAACATATGCACATATCACTATAATTACAGTAATTCTAGGAGAGGGGCTTCTTTTTCTCTTCTATGAAAACACTTCACATCATAAAAGAGAATACATTCAGTCACAGAGCACCCAGATGTTTTTATACCGCCTCTTAACACATCTTGCTTTAAATCGCTCTTTTACGCTGTAATTTGGAAAATGGATGCACGGGGTTAACTCAAGAGGTCTCAGATTGCGGTAGGACACATCCCGTATGCCGGCTGTACCCCACACCTCGGAGCCAGGGTTTGGTCCCAGCACCGAAACTCTAAGAAGCAGAATTTCACCACAACCTCACCCCACGGTGCTCATTAGGTAACGATGGTGCGACATGGGACTGTGGTGAACGAGCTGAGAAGCCTGCCTTGCTCTGTAGGGATTTCTGCCTTAACATAGTTTATTTAATGTTTAGTTACAAGGTGCAAATATGCCACTAATGGGAAATTGTAATGCTAGAAACATTTCTGGTCGAACATGTAAATAATTAACAAAAGCAGCTTCTCAGTCAACAGGACGCCTCCTCCATCTGAAAGGTGCACATTCTCATGGGGGCATGGCATTTATCTCTAGAAAATAGGAGTTTATAAGACAATTGTGCTTTAGAAAGAGATGCAGGTGAAGCTAATAAATGAAAATGTAATTATGCTTTGTTTAGGAGAAGGAGAACTTCAGGAATAAGCTGGTTTAAGGTGAACTCTCTATCCTTCTGTGCAAAACCAGCCTGAACATAAATGAACTCCAAAAATGGTACAGTTTGTCTTACTGAGAGCATTTTGTTCTCCAAACACTTCTTATTAGTCTTCAAACTTCATGAAATGACATTAATGGATAAAAAACAGTCTCCAGAAAATGCTGATTACTGTAATGTAATTCATGTTTCTTCAGAAGGCATAAGCCTTTTATGGTTGTTTGGAGATACATAGTTGTAACTTCCTAATACCCCATCAGGAGGAGTGAAAAGGTTAATGTATGCTCAAGCAATGTCAGTTCAGGCTATGACTGGTGACTAATACAAGTAACCAACACAGAATACTTGTATTAACTGGAAAGTTCATTTTGTAATAGTCCTCCAGCAACTTCCTTAGCAGATTCAGAAAAACTAGAGCCACCTACCTAAGAGCTGGTAAGAAAGGGTAAATAACTTCTTAAATGGCTATTTAAGAAATAAATTTAGAAAGATTGTGGAAAATGGACTGAATAAATTTAAAAAGATGCTCTGAGAAATCTGACCACATTAAAAAAGGCAATTGCATGTACTCCACAGGTCTATTAAAATGGATTATATATTCAAGAGCTGTATATGCCACCAAGATTAGCAATGCAAAGGAAAGAGTTCCCTTTGAATTTACTTACTCCTGAAGGAGATATTTTCCTCCTTTCATCACTCACCGTGGCACATTCTGTTCCCCTCTGCTGGGAGAAGCAGGCAGACAGGTAAAGAGTCAAAAGAACAAAAGAAGTCAGAACAAATCATGCAGGACCATCACTTTCCACTTCTTGCTGCTTGGCCATGCACTCTCCTCTCTCCTGTGCCATGACTTCCCTACAGGCACTTTCTTGTTCCTGCATCGGTGCTATTTTCCTTCCTCTCCCTCTCACTGGAAACCTCTGCTACCTCTGGCTGTTCCCAGTGTCTCTCCTGGAGTGAGGCTGACACCTCAGGTCCTAATGGTGACTGCCTACAACCCCAAAAAACATCCTTTGTGTCCTCCCCACCGGGTCAGTGATACCCAGTAAAAGCACCTATGTCAAAAATTAGGAGAAGGTGGAAGCACGGTTCTGTTGGATGTCTCGAAAGCCTTAGGAAACGGTCCCCAGAGAGAATGGTTGATCTGTTACAATGGGCTACCTGCTCATCTCACTGCTCCGAGCACGCCCACCGTGTCACAGATGAAGCTTTCTCTGATACAGCCTTAAACTGCAGCCTGGCCACCAGTGCATTTTTGGGTCTGGATGTTCAGTGGAGACTGCAGACACGTTCCAATATCAAAATTATTCCCTTTCCCACAATCTTCCACTGGTTTTTGAAACTAGGTCTGCAGAGTGGACTTTATTAAAAATGCCTTATTAATGGACACATATTAAAAATTAGGCATTATTAAAAAGCAGGATTAAAATTATGAATATCCAATCCCTATTAATAACCTTAAACTGACTTCTGCACAGGTGAGCACCATCAGCAGGCACTGGCTCAAACTGCCACCAGCAGTTTCCCTATTCTGAGCAAGTTATGGATATGCAAAATGTGCAGAGCTGTTGATGCTTTATATATATATATATATATATGTCTGTGTGTGTGTGTATGACCTGATTTCCCCTGAAATTAACTTCAAGACTTGACCAACCTCAGGGAAAAAGAAAGAGCAGAGTTGGGTCCCTCTAGGATGCAAACCCCTTCCTAACGCTGTGGCTCTTGCAGAACAAAACAATATGACGACCCCAAAGTTTCAGACCTGCAGAAGTTTACTCTAACCTGCATTCTTCTGGGGTGAATGACATGTCCTGGAAAATAAACCCCAATACACCAGGCCAAAATGACCACACTCACTTCCCTAAGTCTAGACAACCTGTGGTCAGCAAATACGTATAGAGTCCCTAAGACTTCTGGTTTCTAAAATCCATTTGTGACTCACGCACACACTCACGCCAGGCACACACTGAAAGGGAACCACGTAGAACGCAGCAGTAAAAAAGATCTTCACAAATATTCAGACCTCAGCCTTGTATATATTTATGTAGAGGCTGCAATAAGCAGGCTTTCTTATTTGCTTCATCGTGCACGGTTCTCACGTACCAGCAATCGGGAGAGGGTTTTCTGGGGTTCTTTAAAGATGATGTTTTAAGATGGAGATATGTCAAAGGACTGAAGCTGTGCTCTGTGTCTGTATAACCCCCCTTAGATTTATGGGTGGGGACATTTCCCCTTTCTAGAAAGCACCGAGAAACACCTTCTAGAAAATGCCAGGCTTTATCTGTTCAATGGGAAGCGGATATTGCCCATTGAAGAGCAGGACAGTGAGATTACTGCTATCATACCCACCGTAATATGTGATCCATACATTGCCAGTGAAACCAGAAGCAAGGTTAATATATGTATAACTCTACCGATTCTGCTCTCAAAAGATGAGAGTCATCTTTACAGGTTTGTCCTCTGGTGAGAAGACCATTCAGCTCAAGAAACGCATCTGAATTTGATGAGCTTTCCTGGATACGTACCTTGGACTGAAAACAGCTTTCACTCCCCAGCGATATTTACAGCACAGTCACAGTAAATAGGGGCGGCAAGTAGGATGGAAAAGGAAGGAAAACAGCATCACTAAAATACACGGCTCTGCTAACTCCAGGAACAGGTTGGTTGCTCTCCTACTGACAGAGCATCCTGGCTTGGCTTGTGTCCTCTGCCACCACATTTTCCTGCTTCCCGTGAAACCTTTTGCCAGTCTGGTAGCAACAGGTAACTACTTTTGGATGGTTTCTTCTCAAATTTCCGTGCAATGGCCACCTGTCACAGCGCAAGTAAAAGCCTTCTCATTCCCCAAACCTGCCGATGAACATTCTTGAGGTTTATCGAGCTGTGAGAGACAAGCTGTACCCACTCGTCAAACAAGAGCAAGATGGGAAAGTTTTAGCTTGAGGTAGTTGCCTTCAACTTCCCAGCTCAGAGGATCTCCGTTAAGATGGAGAATGTGTTTGCTCTTTGCTCGCAAAGAAACAAGCGAGGTATGTTAAAAAAAGGTCTGCTGGCATCAGAGGGAAAAAATAGTGTATTGTGGGATACAAAGGTAAGGGCAGGAATCCTGGCTGTCTCCTTGCAGCGCTGAATCCAGCTGATGTTCATGGGACACACTAAGTGGAGCAAGAATGATACAGCAGCTTAGAAGCAGCAGAAAGTATGACAGATTTTCTCTGTGTAGTAGCAGAATAAAGCCTGTTCTGGACCATTGCTATGGTCAATGGGAGGACTTAAAGGTAACTCACTCCTTTACCAGTTGTTTTCTTTAAAGACTTTGAGCCAAAGATAGGAAAACGCCACCTCCCATTTTTCAATGTAATTATAGTAATTAAAATGACCTTAGCTATTTTTTTAAAAAAACTCACCTGCTATCCATACCCCTGCACTCTTGAAAGGCTTTGGTACATGTATACATCCAAGACTAAAACCGTCACAGCCTTTATCTTCTCTTTCACAATATGAGGAACTTGGCTGTAAAGTCCATCTCTGCTTTACTCAGAGCTCTCATCATGGTATTCATACAGTGTTATGCTAAAGAGCCTCTTGGAGATTTTTGCCCTGTTTTCTAACGCTCCTGTAAGTAAGCGTCATTACAGAACCTGTTACTTCAGAGCACAAATTCACTGAAAAACAGCTGACTCACTCTGATTTTCAAAGCAAGCCAATCCTTATTTGCTGACCTACTGAGAGGTCACACGCAGGTTCTGGTTTTCCTCCAAATTTCCCGTAAAGTAATGAAGCTTCTACTCTGTCCAAAGGTCAAACTGGCTTCACCCATCTTAAAAATGTGATACAAGGCTTTCTATTCTGCCTTAAGTTCCCTCTAACCAGCATAAATAGATGTATCCAAAACCCCAAAGGCTCTTTTTGGAATACCTGTTCCATGTCTTTAATATGCTTTTCCATTTTCCTTATTCTAATAATCACCGAAACTTTAAAATAACTTACTTAATCTTCTACTCAATATTTCTGAAAGAGCCAATTATAAAATAGCTATGGACAGAGGGGCTTGTTTAGGATACTGGGATAACTTCTAATACTATCTACGAGGCTGATCTTTTCAACAATGCTTAACTATTATCAAGTCCGTCTTCTTTTGACTCTCTAAATCTAAGATACCCACTGTACCTGATCTTGAATCTCTTGTGTGTTTTTCCTATTCTTCTCACAAAGTTATCTGTAATTTCTGCCCAACTTGCTGTTTCCCTCTTTTTCATTAAAGCCAGTGTGGAAATTGCAGCAGCATAGTGATCCAACTGTGGGTTTGAAAGTGGCCCGAGGCAAAGGTGTTATAACATAAGCAAATTCAGCCCTCATTCAGCACCTTTTGCTTTTATAGCAACAGTTAAAAAAAAAGAAAAAAAGAACTATTACGCAGTCAAAATGGATAATGAAAGCTTGAGCCCCTTCACATTACAGAGTTGACACAGAGTCAATTATTGGACCATGTAAATATTCTGTGGTGGCTTTTCTTATTACTGCATAAATCACCACCTTCACGCAGAATAAATCCAATAAATCCACAATGAAAGAAAACACAGTACTGAGTGACCTGGCTGTCCCAAGCACCTAAGTACAACAAAGTGAGAGGTTTCCATTCATTTGTACACTCACTTGTCAAAATGAGCATCAGGGAATTCAGCCTTTGGGAAACTTTACTTCATAAATAAATGAATAAAATGAATTAAAGAAAATCAAATAAAGTGTGGGAAAAGTCAACACTGGACTTGCTAACAAAAACTGATTAAGATGAAGTGGGAAATTGATATTAAAGGGGAGTTGGTTTGCACAATGGCCAGTCGGAGCATAATTCACATTCAAGGAAGGAGAATCCCAGTCTGGCTGGGGTCACAGTTTGAAAGAAGGCGAAATCTTTACCCTACTTATATTAACACCAGTGCTACCATTGGTTTTAATGGAAAAAAGATTTTGTACGCTGATGTGCTGGGCATCATTCTCCACTGCTATATCTATTTTATTTCAGAGGGATTGCCAATAATGAAAGCCCTTTTAATGCAGTGGAGCATTTGATTTCAGTGTCTTGCATTGATAGGTGTCACATCCAAAAGCAAAGCAACGAACACAGCCAAATTACATGATTCACTTTAGGCTTGTTTCCTGAGAGCATTGATGTGTTTGAAGTTAGCCCTGTGCTTAAATGCTTCATAATTTTGAAGCCAATTTTTTGGACAAAAAGTGCATGCTTTTCTTATCTAAATTGCTGAACTATTTCTAAAGTTGCTGTAAAGTAGCTTTTCCTGCTAAAATACCTCAGCAGATATTACATACTTTCCTAACCTGATTGTCTCCCTTACATTTGGCAGTCTTCTTAAATAGCTGTATTCGTTGGTGCTTTTTTTTAATATCCCTCAAGAGGGAAACTTAATTCTGAGGTTAGGCATATCCACAGAGATTTGTCATCAGCTCCCTGACATGCTCGCTCCGAGCAAGCACTTCTGTTGATGCTGACATGAGCGAAGAATAATGTCCCCAGCTAACAGATATTATATACTGTTTGTTAGCTCACTTCTGCATGTATAGTTCAGCCTAATGCATTACTTACATTGGCAAAAGCAGCAGAAAGAATAAAAAAAGTCTTCCTAAGATGGAATACAGATCCATATTTAATGCAACGGTACAATACAAGGAAAAAGTAACATGCCCTGCATGATTTCTAAGGAAACAGGGCTGCTTTCAATAACCAAATTATTCAAAGGCAGGCAGGGGCTTTGCAGGAATCCAGCGCGACCACAAGCCTTTCCCTGTAGCAGCAGGGGAGTTGGGCAACCCAAGGAGAAAATGTTTTCACACTCTGCAGAAAGCTCCGGCTGCAATGAATGTGTTTGCCCCAAATACTTAGGTTCCATTGAATCACCATTTTTTTCTGTGAAAATCACTCTGAGGGAAATGTTATGCTTTTTCCATTTCATGCCACGCAACTAAATCGTTAAGGATCTTCACACTCAGGAATTATTTTAGTCCCTCACCATATGAAATGTTTCCTGTTTAAAACAAAGTGGGCTGATAAGAAGAAGGCAGTAGAATATTAATGTGAGTATGAAATAGTCGGTTAAATGAGATATTATCTAACAAAGGATAATTACAATTATCACATGCCTAAGTTTTATGTAATTAAGAGGCAACATGAAAGCATGTCTCCAAAGTTAATATAGTAAAACACACAAGCTCTTTTTCAAACAAAATTTTGCTGCTTTTTTTCCCTGCACTTGTAACTTGCCATACCCACAAAAAAAAATCTTCCAACCGTGACACAGGCTAAGCGTACATCAAAGTCTGGTTTACAAAGCAGAGCAGTTAAAAGTTCTGGTCCCCATTCGTATCTCACTTGTTATGCCTAGAAAAACACGCTAACTTTCCCTTTCTGAAGAGAAATGTTGGATATCTGCCCGCTGCCTTGACTGCTAATGTCAGAGTGAGCCCTGAAAGGTGCGTCTCTTCCCTTTCCATTTTTTATTTTTAATGCAGGAGAAGTGCAGCGCAGCTCTGGGAGAAACATCCTTAAAAGCTGAGAAATTAAATAATGCCGAGGCACTTTTCCATTGAAAGCAATCATGAATTCAGAAAAAAAGGAGTTCCTTATCTTGAAATGTTGTAAAAATATTATATAATATTTCACAATTACAACAGTGTAATAGAAGTGTGCTGACTATTGCTGTGAAACTACTTCAAAACGTTCACTGTTCCAATAAAACAGCAAAAGCTGTTGCAAAATTATCACTAGGAAGGCCTGTGAGATAGAATAAATGTTTTCTTATTCTTCCCCCAACGACTGCATACGCCAGTACTACCATGAGCTACTTTTTGTGTAGAAAAACGAAGTTCTGCAGGAGCTAGGTTTTGTGTAGCACGCCAACAACCAGGGAGTACCAGCTTGCTTAGTCTGGGTCCCATTTCTCTGCCTGCATGCCCAGTGTCCACAGCATCCATAACTTGGGTAGGTAAAAAAAATCTAAAGGTGAATCATGTATGTACTAAATACAGCATATCTAATGCGCAGAATAAACAAGAGAAGCATCAGAGCCATTCCCCTTTTTGCATCTGTGCAGCGGAGGAGTCCTGAGGAGTAAAACAAGGACGGACATGAAAAGTTTGGGTGTCACCCATTCTGTTTTGCTTTGGGTTTTCATGCCGTTGATAATAATTACCAACACTTAAGCCCTTCAATACTGTATTGTCACTTGTAGTTATTTCCTTCCTTAAAAAGGTACACACAGTGTTTTCGTCGGTAATACACTGCATAGATATATTTTTTGCTGTGATGTGTGTTTCTATTAGAAAAAAAATCACCTTGAAGAACACCTTACTTTCCGAATAGAGCGTACTCAACTTCAGATGGTGCTTAGTTTTTGCACAAACCTGTTCTGCAGCCCCAGAGCAGTCTCCAAGGAAATGCTCCACTCTGTACCAGGGAGTTTTGTACTTGCCGAAAAGCGATCCGCTGTGCTTGAGGAACGAAGTGGTCAAGCACAATGGTCATCCCTCAGGTGATGTTTTAGGTGTTTAGAGCTGTATCACTGATGATTTCAAAGATATGGAAGATAATCTAAAATATTCTGTAGTAGACAGCTTAATAAGGAACTCATAGTAGCTTATACAGCAAAATTCTGTGCTAGCTGCTATTTTCTTAACTCTGGTGGCTCCATGCCCAGATGTATTTTCGTGCTGCTGGGAGGTGACAAAGGCAAGCATTACCAAGTCCTTTCAAGCCTCAGCTAAACCACAAGCCCCCAGAACTGAATTATTATGATTTAATTCCAGTATATGGTAGCACTTAAGTCATGGGATTGGTGTTATATCTATGAATAATGCAAGTTTATTTAAAGGAATGGAAGCAGACCAGGTTATTTAAAAGACACTGGCTGCCAGGGCTGAATACAAATTTTTCCAAATGCCTTCATCTGTCAACAGAGCTGTTACCAGAAGCACGAGGAAATACTAGTTTTGTTATGTATTATGAATGACAGACAAGTTGCTGTCTATCAGCACGGGAGCCGATCCCCTACCCCACAAGAAGCGGTAGGAGATGCTGCTGCAGACATCATGACCAGGCAGCTTGCTATAAATAAGGAATCCCATATTTATAAACTGCAGACCAGATTGACTCGTTTAGCTGAGCATCTTCCACCAAAGGTAGCTGCAACTCAGTGAGCTAAGCCACTGCCCCTTCTTCCTTAGATCGGCTATTCATCACCTGCTAGACGCTCTTGAAGAAGTGGTGAGAAGGACGGTAGGAGGCATTGGAGCGAGGTGTTGTGCAAGGCCACCCCAGCTGCCCGCCGTCTTCAGGTTTTTGGCGTGAACACACATAGCCCCTGCGGTTGCACGAGTATGGGGGTCCGCTCTGAGAAAGAGCGTTCGTGCTGGATCCTGCAGGTGAAAGACCGGCCCGGAGAGGTCCCTTTCCACGGACCTTTGCGAGCTTCTCTTTCAGAAGCGCTTGCTGCTCAAGGACATCTCCCGACTGCAACGCAAACAAGGAGCAGCTCTGAAGAGAGGTCAGGAGAACAAAATCCGTTGCCTTCCCTTCGGTAGCACATCAGCCGTGGGTGACAGCCCTCTCCCTGCTGGCGTTCAGCCTGTGCTGGGTCCCAGGGTGTACGTCTGTAGGTGAGCTAGGGAGCGGCTGTTGGTTCCTCTATCAAATTGCTGAGGAACAAATAATTTGATATGCAGTCACCACCGGATTTCTTCACTGGTCTTTGCTTGACAGAGGAAGGAAAGGTTTTTTTCTCTGATTGAAACTTTGGCAGTTTCTCTCTGGAGAGGCATCGACTGACCTTTTACTAAACAGATTTGCAGGTGTGGGTCAAGTGTCCTACCTGATACTGTGTTTTGTAGACGTGAGCTGAACCGGGGGAATGAGCAGGGACAGCTGGCCAGCCAGCAAGGTGAACTGAATCCGTCTGACCCTAAAGGTTTCCTGCATTCAAGAAGACATTTTAAGTGAGGGATGACAAAACAGTTTGCTTTTTTTAGAGCAGGATATTTTGGCAATAACATATTATAGATCTTTGGGGATGTTTTGAGATTACTATAGAGACCAAGGGGAATTGTCATGTGATATGTAACATAGCATTGGCATATTTTTGTTCAATATATTTCATTTCAGCTGGTCCTTTTGGCCTTAATTCCACTGCTGGTAGAAAATCAGTCACTGCGTATACATACTTTCTTTTCACCAAGAAATTTGCTACAATGAGGAAAACGTTCCTATTGCTTCTCTCCCCCTGTTTCTTTGCAGCTCTTCAATATGTTTCCATCCTCTGTTTAGCTGTCTTCTATGGTTTTGAAGAAATGCTAGGGCTATTCTCATACAGGATTGTGCACTTTCTATTGATTTTTTATTACTATTACTATTATTATTATTGCTATTATTATTGCTGCTGTTATTATTGCTATTATTATTGCTAATATCATTGCTATTATTACTGCTATTATTACTATTAGTATTATATTGCTCTCCCAGACAGAACAGGGAATGAAGAGGCATTTCCTTCCCACATCTTCTGCACATACTCAAAAGAGCTGCCACACGCACTCCTCCTTCCTGCGCCGGGGAAGGAAATATTTGGACTGCAGGCAGGGGCAGCAACAGGGAGCACATTATGTCCCTTTTTTTTTTTTTTTGTGAAAGCAAGTGGAGGATTTGGAAAAAGGTAGGACAAGGTGGAAAAAAATTTAACAGCTGCCAGGGTGATACTACGGAGTTTGAGTGCACTTTGGCACAGCTGCCAAATTATTCATGGCAGCGCTGCCAGCGTTGGGCTAACAGCTGCACATCAGTGATTTGTTAATAAATGTTCCACCAAGGCAGTGTTTAACAGTGTTTTCTGCTTTGACCCTGTTGTTCTAATGAAAGATACCGCTGGAAAGTGTGTCATTCATATCTGTCAACTGTCGTGTTTAACACAGCAGTGGTACCTTACAAGATACCATTACTGCTTCAGTACATCTAGTATCAGTGGCTGGTGCTGTTATCTCTACTAAAGACATTCAGTACCTGCTCCTGGCAGAAGAAAGAAGCCCAGGCTTTGTTGATTCAGTTTTCCCCTTGAAAAGCACTGGTAGTCCTGGCATTTTCAAGTTACTGCAAAAGAAGCTTTACTCATTTTTTATGAAGTTACTCGAAATGCTTTACTCATGAATTGCAAAACCCTCCATTAACCAAAACTGGTTTAAACATGGGAGGGAAGTCTTAAAGCGTGAACTTTTTTCTGAAGGACATTGTCGTTGAAAGGGAAAACCATACTGCTTATTCAAGCTGACCGAGCTCTTTTATTCATTCCTGATATTTGATTACCCAAGATAATTTAAGTGATTTTTTAATTTTGTAATTATATAACTTTGCAATATAGACATGTTGAGTATGTTGGTTTGACAACTTTAAGTCTCATTGCTTCATTTCAGGACTCTCTTAGCATCCTGACACATGATGTATTAATTGATCCTAATCAACTGGCCAGTTTCATTTTCAACTTTCTTTTCTTTCTTAGTCATTCTTTGAAAGATCTTTTATGAATCAAGCCCAGCTCAAGGGAAGCTAAAATGTTGGGTTTTTTTTTCCTCCAAGATTCACATGATTAATTGAAAATAAGGTAAAAAATTCCATTCTTGTTACCAATTCTTTAGTGCAGGTTCCTACGTTTTTTCTGATGAGATTGTCTAATCCATCTTCCTCTGAGCAATAGGCTACTTCTGATTCCTAAAATAAACCACCACTTTCTCAAAGTTTATTTGGTGGCTGTGTTTGCTGGCTTGGAGTTTCATTAACAGCTTATCAACTGATCCTTTGACAGCATTTTCCACCTGAAATTGGTTACTTTCTTCCTAAGAAGGTGTATGCTTCCATGAAATGGACCCTTTAGTACATACTAAGTCTGGATCCATGTCTAATGTAAATACCAGATCTGAGCTCCAGTTCTGCCTTTGGCTACATGACGCTGACGTGAAAGCTAAATCTAGGTAGAGGGGATGAAATGTGGGCTTTGCTCTTTCAGAAGCACGGTGCAGAATTCAGTAGAGGTAAGAGGAAACTATTGAAGCAACTTTGAGATGAGACATATGTTTAACAGAGAGGGGAAACCTTACTGACTGTAGATTCGTGTTCTGAAAACAATGAGGGTAGATATTGCCAGCGTATGACAAATAGTCCTGCCAGCTATGAACCGAGAATGCCGCAGAGAGAAAAACACACTGGTTTTGATCAGTCTATGTTTTTACACCTAAACACCCGCATGCAGTAAAGATACCAGTGAATTACAAGGCTACAAATGCTCCGAGTGTTTTGGATGGAGTCTTTCCAAGATTGAGAAGGTGAAGTGATTGGTGATATCACTACCAGGCATATTCATCTATTTTACAGCTTGTCTTATCATTTCTCACCTCTATGTTATTACCTGTGGCTGTACTTGCAGTTGGCCCTTGTTGAGGTCAACTCACAATGGTAAAGTCATGCTAGTGCCAAGGCAGAGGCACAAAGGTCAACATCTGTATTACCGAGTACCTATGAGCATATTCACAGCTTCATGGGAACAATACCAAAGATCTTTTGGAAATGTTAGTAAAGAAAAAGAGGAAATATTAGAAGTAGTTTATGCTGTGTCCTGTAATTTCGAACATTCTGAGGAAAGGAGAAATAAAAAAATGAGATGATTCATTGAATGTCAATACTCGTAATGGTATCTTGGCTCTAATCCTGTGGTCTCGTGGCCGATTTAAGCTCCGCTGCTGGTGAACAGGCTGGTGCTGCCATGCCTCTGCCTCCAGGGCCACCCACTTTCCTTCCCAACCGCTTGTCCTCCTCCCCAACCGCTTTGTGCTTGTGTTCATGGGCCCCACAGTGCCAGCGAAGCCCTTAGAGGCTCAAGCCCACCTCGGTCACGTCGAGGCGAGGGAGAGAAGTGGCTCTGTCGGGAACATGGACTGCGCTGGCTTGAAATGCATCCCTTATAAAGTTACATAACAAGAGAGATCATGTAGGAGGAAGAAAAATAATGAGCTGTTAGGATGATTTGCTGAAACTAGTCTTCACCTCAGCTCCCACAGAAACACAGAAATAAAAGTCCAATTTCCTCCATAGACAGAGATCATCGAGGGCAGAAAAATTACCGAATGAAGAGAAACATTTCCATTGGGTATCTGCTGTCAGCAAAAGTGATGCTAAAAAAGATAACGGAGTTATAGCCACAAGGGTGTAAGGTCAAAATTGGGTGAAAACTTCAGTCAGCAAAGAGATGATGTAGCACAGAGGGAATAATCTGTTTGCAGGCTGTGACAGTGGGAAGAGCACGGCTGGCTTGTATGAATAGGTGAAAAGGAAAAAGCTGAAAATCTTCCTTCTTTTCAGACAATAGTTAAGTCAAAAAATTATAAATTCAATAGATTAGAAAGAATTTTGAAAGGTTATAAACAGCTAATATTTCCAGAATATCCATAATACCTTTTCAGAGCTTCTAAATAGTCAATACCCATCAATTGCCCGTGTCTTAGGACAAGCTTAATATCTACATTCACATGTTTATGAGTGTTAATTTTTTTAGAAAGATACATTGATCAATCCAATTTCTATATAAAGAATAAGGGGCAACAGATAATGCCATACCACGTTTGCTGACCCATTCCATTCTTGGAGTGATATAGCAAAGATAAATAGTTACATCCTAAATTTTATTAACTGTAGAAGAGGTGATTCATTCGTTAGCATAATGTAATTGTCAGTGACAATGATGCCTTAGAGAAACAACCGCATTGCTAGTATGTCTTGCTGCCATCTCCTTGGTGCAGACAGGCATATTTGTGTGAGACCTCACAGAATTGGAATTTCTCCTGCTATTACTCTGAATTAAGAGTTAATTTGGGTAATACTGCAAAATACATTTACTATGGTATACCCTGAGGAGAGATAACAAAGTAAAGTGAATAGATGTGTTGTAGATATTGAAAGGGCAGTGGGCTAAATCTGCCCAGGAACTGAGCTAGGAAATTTCCACCCTCTAGACTTGAAACACAGCTACTGCATCCCAGCAATCTTCCTGTTTCTTATCACAATGTGTTTTAACTTTCCATATTTTACTCTTACATACTTCATCCATTAGACAGCCTGAGAAGAGTAACACCCTAAAAAGTTGCCAAACTTAATATTGCAGCAATTTAGTTCAAAATCAGCTTGAACCATCTTAACACGAGGTCAGCATTCTCCCCACACACCCAGCTACGTGTGAGGTTTCCTCCATGCCGTGTGAGCCTACAAGGTCCAGCACCGCGTCTCATACAACTACAGATTCACTCCAAGCACCACTTACTCCTAGGTGTAGCACTGTAATTTTCTAGTAGATTAGCCGCTAAATAGCAGGGCAGCAGTGCCACTCAACTTAGCAGCTTCGGAAAATTAAGCATGTGACCGAAATACTTTATCATCTTCCTGGCAAACAACAGAAGTGCCAGAGCAAATTTGAAACCTATAGTACCTTGCAGCCGAACAGCATTGCCACTGGACCATTTTATCAGCACTAGGAATCACACATTAATTTCTCCTCCATAACTTGGTTAATTTGTCTTGAATCATAAGTTTTTGCCAGTCATCGTTAGCTGATTAATAGTTAGGCAAAGCATCCCTATCAAATTGATGCAGAAGAAACTGCATTAATATCACGTTGTTATTATTGTGATACTACTGTCAGAGTCATTTAACATTTACGTTACTACCTCAGCTGCTTTGAGCAGGACTGGGAGGTGGCTCCAGGAGAGAAGGGAGGTGATTTTAAGGACTCCTACATTGAATCAGCCAGAATATGGACACAGCACTACTGTACTTAATTCAGGAATATCCCAGATACCTTGTACGTGCTAGGCAGTGCTATCTTATTTACCCTTTCTCTCCTGGTTACCCACCAGGAACAAAGACCATGGTCTTAGATTAATTTTATTTTGGCGGGGGGAGTGGGGGGTGGAGGCAGGGGTTGAAAGCAGAATATTTTTGCTTGATGTTGCAAGGTTCTACAACTTTTCTGATGAATCCTGAGCTTTCTTCCTGTTACAGTTTTAATGTTTCTTAAGGAATCACTTCAGATGTCTTTCCTGGGCACCTTTATTGCCATAGAATTAATTTTAAAACACAGAAACATGTCCCTTAAAAGCCTTCTGAGCAAGGCTTAGCTGCAGAATTCTTAGGAAAAGGCTGGATTTCAGTGAATATTTTGGGTTTTCGAATGATAGTGAAAGTATTCCATTCTTCTTCCATCATAATTCACACTTACTGTCACCTGGAAATCGCCTCATGTTTCTGCGGTAGGAATTTATTCAGTAGTCTGCGTGGGGCACGTGGCATTGCAGAGTTCATCCTAACTGAGCTGACAGAAAATGCCCTTGGATACATCTGTCAGTGTAGGGTGCTGCACCTTGTCAGGCTAGTAGTTTTACTGGGGAATGTTATTTTCTCTTCATACAAGCATACCAAGATAAGCAACACAGCAGTTTCAGCTGAGACATTTCAGCAGCACCAGCTCGTGGTCCGTTCCCTATTCCACCCACACAGCAGCTTGCCTGACGATAACCCTTCCCACACCTACCTAACTTTACCTAATCGCACGTATTTAGGACAAGCACGCGAGGATCAAGAAGTCCCCAGTCCCTCCCGTGGGCATCTAGAAGCTGCTGTCTGCTTCAGAAAGATGCAGAGCAGCGTGGTGCCCGCAAGTCAGACTTCGCTCCCAGGAGGGTTTGGGACTTGGCTTTGCACCGGAGGTGGTGGGACTCCACGTGACGAATGCTTCCCAGCAAGAACGTGGCAGGAATGCAGAAAAATCTGCCGCAGTCCTGAGGACTGAAAGAGCTCCAGGACTTGTCCCTGTAAAAGGAAATGGTGTGTGTTGAGTTAGCTGCTGCATTTAAAGTCCCACTCATCTTAGTGGCATCAAAACTCTAGTGTTAAAATGCACCGAGAGATAAAATCTGCAGCCAAGAGCGATAAAGTTCTGGGGCTTTTCCAACTGATTGGCAAACTTTTTTTCCCCCATCTGCTCTTCAGTGAGTGGAAAAAAAAAATACGCTTAGTGGAGGGGGTTTGTGCCCTCTCAATTTTCTCCATCTCTACTGGCTGATGATGTCTCTGCCACATACTCTTGGAATTACTTTCTTCTGGAGGATGATGTGATTTAAAAATAACACCCTTTCCTTTCACAGAGATGCAAATATGTTTGAGGTGGAGAATGACTGTAAATAATATAAATGTCCAGAAAAAAATCGCAGAGATTTGTTTGGATTCTGTATTAAACTTGCGTTTTCTGGAACTAACATGTTATTGGCTTGGCTTGGCTGGAAAAACAGTGACTGGAGATCCTGTGGCAGGGAACGGTGGGTTGTGTGACACATGAGGGCTCAAACACAGCTGGAGACACAAGTTCTGCTCTTGACTCTGCCTGGACTTGCTTTAAACTGAAGAGCTCTGCCCTCCTAGAGACGTTTATTTACCTGGTTTTTTTACAGACAGCAACCGCATCTCCTCTCGTCCCTGTTCTGCCAGACTAAGCAAACCATGCTTTTTATCTGTTCTTGTGTGGTACATTTTCACTTCCCTTCATCATCTTAGCAGATCTTCTCTGAACCTGCTCTGGTGTACAGCATCAGTCTTGCAAGCAGATGAAGAGGATGCCCAAAGTAGTTGAAGGGAGGGCTTTGCAAATATGTTTGAAAAAGTGCTAAAACAGGGATGAGAGTATCCATCCCATCGCGCAGAGGAATCCAGGGAGGGTTGACCTGCCCAGCTGTGTGCACCCGAGGGTGAATGCGTTTTTCCTGCACTCTGAATGGATCAGAAACCATGCAGCCATATTAGTGCAACGCCAAGCCTACGCTGGTATCGCCTACCTCTCAGCACAGATTCTGGGAAGGTACTGAGCTTTAGCTGAACCTCCTATGGGTGTGGGGCACTTCTGTCTGCCTGCAGAAGGCTATGTAGACTCACAGTCTCAATGGAGAAACCCTCCATAAATATAGAAGCATATTAGCACTTCACAAAAGCTCTAGCTCTTTGGTGTATAAATATCACAAGACAGATTTGAATATCACAGAAGTGTCATTTTTGCAAACAGGTCTTGGCTAATCCATCAGCAGTAGCTAGCCCACTGAGATAGCAAACGGTTAAACACTCTTAGATGACCATTATCCATTAAAGTTACACTGGAATGGGAGAACAAATTGCACTGACTAGTTTTTAAAAATAGCTGTCCGTCACACACTCAGACTCTTGTTGGGTTTCCTTAGCACAGAGAAACTTGATGGAAGTTGGACCTGCTTCCTGACAGTGCTGCTTTACTCTTCAGTCAAGCAAAGAAAGCATCTGCTACAGTTGAGCCCCTTTTTTATTTCCAGGTTCTTCCATATGCAGTGTCCAGAAGCAGCAATGTAACTGAATAATACCCCTAAGCTGTCAGACATGAATTTTTTCACATCAGAATAACATTTAACATTATTAGAGGCAAGTAAATAAATCATAGAAAAGAACAGATTTTGTTAGGATATTTTTTCCATTTTATTGTTAGTGTCATGCCACCATTCAGATGTCAGCCTTCCTGAACTGCTCTGTTGGATACATTGGTTTGTGTGTGTTTGCTGGTGGTGACAGAGTTACTCTGCGAACTTAATATTCGGTGTCCAAAATTTGAGCTGTGTTGCTTCATTTGGCTTGATCACAAAAGTTTTTTCAGAGCGTAAGATTCACAAACAAAGGACTTGAACCAAATATGAGCTGTCAGAAATCCTCATGAACGGATAGACTAGAGAACAAAATAAAGAAAAGATGAAAATATTTTTTGAAAGTATGAGCCTATTCCTTTCAGAGCCCCATTTTTTTACACAATACACAGAAAGTCTATTGCAACCTCAAACCCACAGACATCAGATCTGCAAGAGGAAAAGCTCCCAGGCTCACCCGAGAGTGAACGGGAGAGCCGACAGTGTATGCTCCTACCTGCCGCTGTATTAGCATCCACGTGCTGCTTTGCCCCGCTTTCCTCCCAAAAGGTGAGAGGCTGGACAAAGTGTGCGACAGGGCTTCAGCCCCAAGGCATATTTTATCAGAAACCACTTGCTTATCTCTCTTTTTTTATTTTTTTCCTAGTCGATAAGAAGAGACACCAGCAGACACCTGCTTGTATGCACAAGAGAGACACTACTAAATGTTATATTTTGTCAGGGCAGCAAGATGACAGAACCTGAGCCAACTTTTTACCTCTAAAGGAATCCTGAGCCATCCCAAATTTGGCTTCTGGCACTACTTTCAACACCTGATTGAAAGACTAAGTTATAATGTACTGCCTGAGCGAAGATGGATTTTCTCTTACCTTATGGCCACAAAACACTTGCGTGTGCCTGCGGAGCCGTATGTGTACAGCGACCGGTCCTGGCTCCAAGAGAAAGCGAGCCAGGATGAGACCCTGTCCCACAGGGCAGCAAAGCAGCTGCACAGCACAACCATAGCTAAAGACAGCCAGAGGTATGATAATATTTGGTGTCACTGAACATTTATTGCGGCATCGGAACTGAAAATAGGAGCTAAGTGTCCTCCCCACTGCCCACGCTGTTTCACTGCTGGTTTTGCTAGGGCAGATACATCGCTCTTCTTTGAATTGCTGCTGAGGTTCTTGTCAGCATTCTTGCACTCATGACATATTAGTAAATAACATACAAAATGTTCTTCTCTCCTATATAAACTATGTAGCTACAATAGCATATATTATGTTTAATTACACATATGAAAGATCTTTCCATTAAGACAACAAATTAGAACGTCCTTGTCTCCTGTGGCTGTAGCGCTCCAACAAGGGACCATCTCTCTCCCCTCTATAAAAACCCTGTGGGCTCTTTTCTTTAATCATATATTATTGGTTTAACCGAAAACAGAATTTAATCCAGCAGGCTGAAGTTGAAGTTACTCCGAAGAGTTAGGGAAACTGGGTCACTGACCGCCAGTGTTGCTTCTAGCTCGGTGCTGCTGCAGCTCCCGCGGCGCGGGGTCTCCTGAAGCTTGATGGATGCAGGTGACGACGAAATGCCCACCACCCTGCAGAGTTTCAAATCACAGTATAAGGCTAGAGGCAAGGGATGGGGTCAGCGCAGGAGGTGGCTCGAGGAAACGCTCACACGAGATGGGTCACCACCACAAGCAAGCTGCGGTCCCTGCTCCTTCCAACTCCCATCCCAGCATGCCTAGGATAATCCCATTAACGGCTGCACTTTGCACTGGTACAAAAATGCACTTAGTGCCATTTCAGAAGCTGGTAAACACAACCTTTTCACAGTAGCAATATTTGGGGTTTTTTTCCCAGCAGCTTCCCAAGGGGAGATGCATGAACCTCCTGTTTTCACCTCTGGCACAAACAAAGGAGGGCAATCAAGCACCAGTTCAAACCCAACTTTTCCAAACTAGCTGCTAAAAAGTTAACTGACTAGGCGGCAAGCCATCAACAGAAGTAATGAGGAGAAAGAAACAGGAAGAAAGAAGTCATGACATACTGTCTGAATTCTGCAAAATAATTAAGGTAATTATGCTTCATCAAAAATACATACAATTTCTGCATGAGCTATGAGACACGATGAAAAGCTGATGATGTGTGCTCATAGGTGTCAACATGTATCTTATTTTGACAAGGAATTCACTCAATTGATTGCATCATATTAAGCCAGGAAATAAACTTCTGTCTTTTCTTTGCAGTTGGCTCCAGTTTGGCTGGAGCCATTTGGATTCTGCTTTCAGTAGCACTGAACAAGGTCTGCTGGAGAGCTGCCAGACTTGGTCTGAATTTCTGTTAGGTACAGAAACTGGGATCCCAATGCATGCCAGCTGCAACTAGAAGGAATAAAAAAAAAAAAAAAAAAAGGCATGGTTTTGCTGGAGGGCATCACACTGTGACAGCACATGATCCTAGAGAGCAACCCAAGATCATGTTCAAGGTTTCAGACCTTTTCCTCCCTTCCATCAAGGAATGCATAAGAAAATCTGTATGTCGTGCTAGTAAGAAAAGCAGGCTAACACACCAAAAAAGAAAAGGGGGGGGGGGAATCACTTTTCAGCAGAAAAGATGGATGGATACACAGTAACAAAAAAAATAAACTTACAAAAAAATCAAAAAAAATTCTGTATACAATGTCAATCACTTCAAATGCTTCGCCATTCAGAACTCCGTAGTTCACATAACCACACACTGAACTTACCACTTTAAAAGGATAAAATAAAGAGATGTACCACATGGCCTTTTTACGAAACAGTGTCGATCCGTGGCAGATTGGCTGATTAGTTTCTCAGGGGATGTTTGCCATTGCCAGAACGGTGCTACCACCTTACACTTAGCCCTTGTGAAATGTCTGGAGCAATCTGAGTTCAATCCTGCTGCTAAAACCCTTGCATGGCTGACACCGACTGCAGCAGCAGAGCATGAGGAATGGCATATCTGGGAGAAATTAGTCTTTTGCCACCGCATCTGCCCATGTGCCAGGGAAGAGCTGTGCTACAGTGGTGGGGTGGCAAAGCTCGGACCGTTACCTGCCGTGCTACGCCTGCTCCAGACATCGGCATAAGATCAGACCTTCCCAGCCCACTAGTCCGTTGTGGCCCTTGAGTACTGAAAATTAAATGTATTAAAATTCAGAAGCGAAAATAAATCCTTCACATGTGCCTTGGGTATATTCAGGAGTATTAATATTTTATCTAGCAAACTGATTACAATATGCAAAGAGAGTTCTTGTGCAAACTGATCGCTTGTGCCTGCAGTGCTGGGAAATACAGCTGAACACGGGAAGTCAGATTAAACATTTACCAACTTTGGCAATCTTCAACCAGACGGGGAACTAGGAAATAAAGGGAGGTGAGACATAATCACGCTCAATCTACTTGTAGCAATTCAAGCTCAATTCCTCCAGATTTCATGGCAGATTTCCTTTCTCTTGCTATTTAACAAGCATCCTTGATCAAACTCACTCATTTAAGGTATGCTGTACATATTATTGCCTGCTCTATAGCCCTGCCACCACACTGAACCCGGTGCTGCAGCGGCAAACATAGGATTTTAGATACAAGTATATGAAAAGAAGATCACATACTGAATATTAAGGCCATGAAGCTGTGAGTCCATCCTGTTGGTTTTATAGGATAGCACATTTCTCTGAGCTTCTTTTTAGGTTCCTGTGATGCACCACAAACAATGTTGATAAATCTGTCCTTGTTACCTGTATGCATTATACATCGCTAAAATTTATGGCCTCTTGCCATCTGTTTTAATTAAGAAACTCATCTATAGATTTGTCTGCCTTGCCTGTAAAATACTTTTGGAAAGAGAATTTTATAGTCTAATAATGGGCCAGATCTCCAGCTGGCATTAATTCATATTCTTCCAGTAGCGTCACTGGTGGTGTGTTGACTTACAGCAGCCAAGGAGTCAGGCAGGTAATATCACAATAGTAAATTCAAAATGTTATTCATATCAGCAAGCCTTTTTAATTGCAATAGAACTGACTGCTGCTCGCAGCAAATTACAAAATAATCTTCAACTCTTGTTCCTGTTGAAACTCATGATTTTAGTGAGACATTTGTGCAGCTCAAGCTAACAGTTTGGCTCTATTTACTTGACACAGAATGCGCAGATGATGGCTCCCATACATCAAATATACCTTTGCATGTTGTATGGATGTAAGAGATGTGTCAATCACAGCTTTCTAGTGACTGTGGGAAGGGCTTTGTGAGGGCATTCTGGTAGCAGCAGAGTATTCATGAAGTTAAAACAAATAAAACCAGAACAACTTAACATTTGACAGCCCTACAGATAATTGCAAATTCCTCTACCTCAAGCAAAAAGCTATCGCTTGAGCCAAGAGGGGACAAGCGCAGCTTGAATTCAATGTCAGCTACATCACTAGTGCCACCTACAGCATCCAGTTCAGAGAAACCACCCAGACTATCAGCTGGCTCAGGTGAGCACACATTTCTAGACCACTTTTATTTAGCATCCAACCAGTCAACAAGACATTTTAATAGAGAAAATATGTATTTGCGCAACACAAGGACTAAACTATCCATTTGGAACATGCAATTTAGGCACATATCTCGAAAAACAGATGCTTCTGGCAATTGCCAATGGCGCATTAAGAAATCAGACAACTTATATGTTCAGTCCTGACAGATGAATAGCTTTTGTTTGTTACATCTATTTTGTTTCGGAGAACTTAACACTGAGAGCTGGAGCCCACCACTGGACAAGTTTTTTAAATGGTACAGTTTTTCCTTCTCCTGCTTCCTGAGCTAATCCTGTGCTTCAGGCGGATCAGTGGAGTGGAAGGGCTGAGCTGGGTGGTGGGTATGATCCACAGCTAACACCCATGGATCAGCTCCTCTGTTGGGTATGTACAGCTGCTGGCTCCCTCAGCTCCAGCACGGCTCAGGACACCGTATACCTACAATTCAGAAGCGCCACACTGACGGTCTAGCCTTTGGCACGTAAACTCATGGAAAACGCATTTATTACAGCCTGACTAATAATGTACCACTGGGACCGGTTCCCACATCTCTGTAAGCATTAACCTTCAATGAGGCTTTGTCATTTCCAAGATTATTTCTTGTTTCGGCTGCTACATTTTCTGCAGCTTTCACAATGCAATCTGCAAGCGTTTCTGTCTTTTCCGTGTCATTTTTACAAGGATCCCACGGGAAACATCATGCACCTCTTCTCTGTGGATTTGATGCAGTATTATTTCCTGGTCACTGCACACTTGCTGAAGGCTTTGATAGCTATTCCCCTGAAAGACTGACTGCAGCTATAAATCCTGGCGAGGTGAAGAGAAATGGATTTGTCTGTGCAGCTCTAAGGCTTGGCAAACAAAGATTATCAAGAATAGAAACTTTTCTTGTCTTAAAACGCACACCGAACAAGAGCTCGTAGACAGATTCATGTTGATTACTAGGTGATCAAGGAATTAGTTTATTTTTTTAATAAAGAATACTTCGGTGCCTCACATTTAACCACTTTCTTAAAAAAAGGACCATCTCTTATTCACCTTTCCCTGTTTCTCCTTTTTTTAGCACCTCAAAGGAATTATATTAGAATTATATTAGAAAAGAGCTCCCTTCTACCCTTACTTTTTTAATACAGAATACTGCTGAAGTAGCTCAGGCTTTTAGAGGGAAACCAACGGTTTAGTCCTCATATGATTTGAAGCAGAGCAGCAAAGGGAATCCTTGGTAGGGCTGTGTCCCCAAGACCTGTGTCCCAGGTTTTCCACCCTTGCTCCAGGAGCACCTGAGCCTGAAGAGGCTCCAAGCCTGGCTCCTCCTAAGTAAGGATTATTAATGCAGATAAAGACTGCAGGACCGGGTCTCTTGCACCAAAGCAACGTAGGTGATTGGCAATTCATTTGAAGAACAGTCTGCTAAAGAGTGTTGTCACAGTACAGGTGGCTGAGCATAAAATGTTTATCACCCTGACAAGTATTTTCTCCTGCCTGGCTCGGGATCTGAGTGCAGCATCACAGGGAAAGCGAATTCACTGTGCATGACAAGCAGAGGGCTTCTCTATCTCTTTCTGCATAGCCCCGTGTTACTCGAAAGCGGGTCCGTGCCGTGCCACCGCCCGCGTGAGCCCTTTGGCGGGCAGGAGGCTTTCCACCACCGCTGACCTCAGCGCGCTGCGCAACCTGACGTCGGGAGCAAGTTTCTTCAGCAGCTCTCGTCGACTTTGTTCGCTTTCTGCATGAGCTAGCCCCACCACTGACACAAAACCCTGCTCTCTCTCTTTTTAAATGGGGTGTGAAACCAATGACCTTCTGCCTTGTTACCTTCTCTCCTCATTCATTTTTTAGCATTCCTTCTGCGGTTCCTCTGTTTCAGGCAGACATGCTTTCTGGGCTAATATCATGGCTGGGCAACTTCAAATAAGGAACTGTTTCAGCTCAATGAAACTTAGATTACTAATTTGCTCCTTCTGCTCCCACAGCCAAAGTGATGCACAAGCACAGGGGCCAGCCCCGCTCCCGGGAAAGCCCACTACTAGTGACATGGTGTCACTTTTGCACGTGATACACGAGGATGGCTTGGAGGTCCTTCTCTGAATTATTTTTAAATTAGGGGAAATTTCACATCATCTCTCTCTTTCTCTCCCTCCACTTTCTTCCTAAGCAGTAGAGATAAAACTTCTCCCTGCCTTTGTTAGAAGAATCACTCGTTATTAATTACTTGTGTCAGCCTCCTTGCCTATTTCTTGGTGCTCTGCTGTCAGCTCAAGGCTGTCTGCTCCTTCCAGAGACAGCTCTCAGGACATTGAGAAACCTCCTTGGGTTTTCATCTGAATCTTATCACCCAAAGTGGAATTTGAGCCTGACACTCATTTGCCCTAGTTCATGCAAGCTGTCCTTCTCCCATGCCAGCCACTACGGACCCATGGGATGGTTGTCCCTGCTGTGCCACAGCTCTCAGAACAGCATCCAGCAGACGCGGTGCCAAAGCAGTAGAAAGCAGCTGGATCCCTCCAAGGCACACCATCCCTGCCAGGACACTGTGGGGTTGAAGCTAGGAAGGAGCAAGACACAGATGGTTTCCAAACAGCTGGAGACCCCAACAGACTTCTCCATGGGCAGGATGAGAAGTTTCCAGCTCTCCCGGGCTTTGTACAGCAACCCATATGTGTCCAAACCTCACCTTGACAAGTGTTCAAACCTTTCAAACCATCTTGAATAAAAACACTAAAAATGCCCGTGGCAGAGCTATTACGCTGTCAAGTTGAAAAACAGCATCAAAATCACCAGTATATCTAACTGTAAAACTGGCTTGTGTGATTAGCACTGAGCTTTTGGTTAGCTGAGCCCATTACGTGCCAGAATGAGATTATTTTCTTTCCAATAAATACTTCAGCACTGCCCTAAGAACATCTCTAGGAACGTCTGTGCCTCATAGGTAGCCGTCCAAGCTATAATTCCTTGAAAGATTCAGTTTTGCTCTGGGGTGAAGAGCAAATGATAGAAAGCTACTTGTAATTTTCTAATTTTAGCACAAAGATTTCTACAGTAACCACTGTACCAGCTCTGAACTTCCAAGGCAAGTAAGCGCTTCACCTCTTCTGAGCATGTATTGCTCAGAAATACACAACCTGGTGACCCACTTATTCTCACTGGGTTTATAGTCTCTACACTTCTCTTCAACACAGCTTTGGTTATTTCTATCTAAGTCTTCTAAGTAAGAAAAAATTGCAAAATTATGTGTGTAGGCTGCATACATTATTTTGTAACTTCTAATTTCAGCAGGTCCTTAAAACAAGTACCGAGTGGCACTCCAATTTGCTCCCAATACGAGATCAGACTGACTTAACCCAAAACTCACTTCTGCACATACCTAGCAATGCGATTAAAAAAACCCCAAAAGTCAGACTTGGCCATAGTTAGATACTGGTTCGGGATTCAAAACCAAATGAATGTGAATTTGAGAGACCCGGGGCACTGGTGTGTTCTTGCAACCTGGGCTTGGGATTTGGTGAGAGATCCACCTGCAGATGCACCAGCTCCGGGATCTCCTCCATCAGCCCTGCGCTCGGGCGGGCTGGCTGCCCGGGAGCTCTGCCATAGCCTCCTGTCTCAAGGGTTGACTCTCCCAGCTTAAAGAGAGTGAACAGAATAAAGTGAGGCACGTGGACAGCTGAAATGGGGCTCCTGGCTGTTGCTAAAATACCAAATTAACATTGCACACTACAGCTGATCCGGAGGTATGATGATCCTACAGCAGCAAAAAGACACAATGCTGATGGTAGTGTCTGTAAGGGAGTGGTAAATTTGTGTGTGAAGCCACAAGAGAACCCCAATTAAAACCCCTTCATGGAAATATATGAATTCTAAATCATCGGTGGGCATGTGCGTGTTCAAAGCATAACGTAGTCTGAGGCAGCACTTGGAGAGGGAAATGGAAAGAGGGGTAAATCTGGCACGCTCTGACTTCGCACCCGAGAACTGTCTTCCCGGTTCTTCTGTCCCCTTAGTAATTACAACAATTCTGGGTGCTGGGCTGATGCCTGGCTGACTGTTTCCCCTTACACCTTCCTCTGCCTCTCCTGCTTGTTGAGAAGGTTCAAAATACCTCAGGCCGCTCCTTCGTTCATCCCAGACCAAAATGTTCCTTTCTTATTAATCAGGGTGTGAGCTAGAGTGATCGCTCCTCTTTCAAGCTGCCTTCCTCCTCCACCACCAGCAAGTTTGCTAGAAAAACTCCTTGTCCCCCAAGTATGCATTCACCACCCAGCCGCTCCGAAAAGTTTTTGTGCTTGAACGATTTTGTAAATTGTAATGATTAGTTCAAATCCCATCGTGGCCCGTTAATGGTGACTCTAATGGATGTTGGCAGATTCAGTGAGAAAACCAAATATATTCAGATTAAGAGCAGAAGGCTTTCAGGCTTGGTGAGAAATGTTTGGTCCCTGGCAGTTTCAGGAGATTTGTGTGGTGAAGAGGAGCAAGTTCATGGCAGAGCAGAGCTAATGCAGTCCATAACTGACAGGTCACAACTTTGATTTTAATATGATAATTGCTATGACTATTTGCGAGGAAAAAAAAGGTTTGTTCAGCTGCCTTGGGTCTTATTTAAACCTGCGAAGGCTTCCCATCCTGACTTGCTGCTGCTTCGCATTTACCAGGAGGTAACTATGCCCAGGGGTACAGGGCTCAGGAGAATCAGATGCTGGGGCGCGGGGATGTCTCCATGGGGTTTGGGATCTCAAAGCACTTTGCAGTCAACGTAGCTCAGGGTGGAAATCCATAAAAAACAATAGAGCCGATGTACATCAATGCAGAAAACGAGTAGTGCAAAAGCAAATATTTGGAGGCGAAGAGAAGATCCGCGGAGGAGCGGGTACGCCTCTGCAGCAGCAGGCACTGAGCTGCAGGACCAGATACGTGTCTGGGGGGGTTACGCGCAGCCCGAGGGGTACGTATGTAGGGGATAAGTGGCAATGCTTAGGACCACATCTGGCAGACTTCTCCCTTCCACTGTTAGCCCCAGCTCCGGCTGTTTGAGTTATACGGCTCTTCATTTTAGTGACCTCATGTTGACGTGGAAGATGTTTAAGGAAATTAACAGCACTAATAAAAAGGGCAAGAGTAATCACTTAAAAATGACTGGCTATATCTAATTTAAAATACTGTTTGCCATTTCAGCTGGCTGGAATGAAGAATATTTATTTCCACTGGAACTGCATGTAATAGAAATACCGAGAATAGGTGCACTATACGAATAAATGGATTTAGAAATTCTGACCAGGGAAAAGCACTTTCACATCTCCCTCAGAGCCATCAAAAAGACTACATCAATAAGCCGCATATGAAGCACCTACCCAGGTATGTTAAACTAAAAAACTGTAAAAAGCTATTGAAAGGTCTATTCTGATAATTATTTTTTAACCCTGTAAAATTACACATGACCATGAGGTATTGTATTTTATCAATTACATATTGAAAGAATCCTTAAACAGCACACAGAACAATTATAGCCCTTCTCCTTCTCATCACAGATGACTTGTTAAAAGTTATGGTAACACAGATGATTATCATGTCCCCCAAAGAGCTAGTAATACATTGCAAATTTTCACATCAGTGATTTTTAGGTGCTAGTCTCTTCCTAGAATATGCAGAAGCATAAAGCCAAGAAATTAAGTTGTTTTCACAGAGCATTTATTGCACACCAGTCTGTTAACGATGTAAAGCTTAACAACTGACTCCATGGGGCTATGCGATCTTTAAATCAAGATAAGACTGTACCAGTCTCGAAAATGTATAATAGATAAATCTTAACTAAAATGGCATAATCAATGCAGTACAAATCCTATGCCATTCCTATGAACTCCGGTTCTTTTTTATATAGCTGGAAGTTTTTTCCTGCTGAAGTGAGGAATATTTATGATTCTTCCTCCAAGTGCAAATCAAAAGTTATAAATAGCTGCTTGTTAATCCTGAATTTCAGCTGTCCCCAAATATGTGGAAGGAGGGTTCCTAGTTGCAGTTCCACATGATTTTTAAACTCCCAACCTTGGAAAGCAGTAAATCTAAATTAGAAATACTAATATTGAAAAAAGAAAGGGTTTTCCTGACACAAGCAGAAATCCTTCTCCAGCTTCTGTGTTTCAGATTCATAGATTCTCAAGGCCAGGAGGGAGGATGAGGCCAACTGGTTGGAAAAATGCTGTTATTTATTCTGAAAAAATATGTAAGAATCAGATGCTGAGTCAGCAGGACTTGGGCATCATTAGAAAACTTCTTCTGCAGAGATAAATTAAGAGCAGCTGCAGGTCCTTCTGACTATGTCTAGCGCTGGTCTAGTTACCAGCTACACCCAGGACATGGAGAAGAATCGCAGTAGCTCAGCCTATGTGTACCCCTATCCCAGGATTTGCAAATCATATGTAAATGACGTAGCCCAGGCGTCTGCCACCTCAAAAAATGCAGTGGGGCTACAAATTTCTTTTTAAACCCAAAGACTGCAGTACTTTCAGGGCAACCCAAACCCAAACATCAAAACCACAGGGCTACACAGACTCTCCAGCTGGTATTTTCCCTACAGCGTAATAACTGGGGATTGCTTTTCCTGCACGCAAGAGTGGTTTCAATAACCAAAATGAACTGTACCTCAGCAGCAGGCTGAGGAGCCAGCTGGACCCTGCTCTCCCAGCTCTCGGCTGGAGCTCTCACCACCGCTCTGGTGCCCTGGGGCACACACTGATGCTGCCAAACATACACCTGGGTGAGACTGCAGAGATATTACCTTCTGGCGTGATTTCTACCACTCAAAATACTGTTGAAAACCAAAGTAGTTTGGAAACAAATGGACTGTATGAAACTGAAAAGGAAGGTAGAATTCACTGTCCTGAATTATGGATGGATAACCAGCCACAAAATAGCATTGTCTGCAGCTGCACTGGAAGCATGTCTGATCACTCCCTCTCTTCCAAAATACAAAATTCAGGTCCTGTTCAGATTAGAGGGATCACTATAAATACTGAATATATTTCTATTATTCTGCATTAAAAGGCACTTTTTTCCCCCTCTATGATTTGTAATCATTATAAAATTTATTTTCCTTTTCTAGCATCATACAGGTACTTTGCATGAACTCTGTGAGTGACAACACTGTGCAATGTGTAAGACTAGAAAAATCAGGATCCTAATCTGCTACCTTACAGCCCGCACATACTCAGCAGAAGAAAATTCACATTCCTTCCTTTTATATGGAGAAGTCCTGCCTGTGCTCTTACTACAGTGCTCAGGAGAACCATAATAATATTATTTGCATGATGTAAATACCTCTTGCAGGGAGGAAAGGTGTTAAAATCTTTACTTCGGAAATTCCCACCAAGCCATCCCGCCTTTCTGAAATAAGGATGCTGAATTGCAAAAGGCAAGGGAGTCGCCAAGGTTCTGGAAACCCTCTAGCAACCTTGTTCTTCTGCTTTCAACAGCTGTGGTTGTGATGGGTCCTAAAAAACTGTTGTCCATTACAACCGAAAGTGCCCCATGTCATCTCGAAACCAATGGGGAGTCATCTGTCTTCCCTTCTGAAAACAACTGGTCATTCATCACCAGGTTTGGTGATACATGCTGTTTAAGGGATAAGGTCAGAACGTCAGAGGGAAGGACGGATGGCATTGTCCCCGAGATGCCTACCTAAGGCATCTACATCTCATCTTGAAAATACCAGACTTCTGGTCTATTTAGTTTCCCTCTTTGATGAAAGGCTGCATCCTCCATGGTTATTTTAAAAGCCATTTGAGACCATCTGAATCAAAAGTATGAGACCAGGGAAGCCCTTGGTCCCCTCTTTCGCTGATGCATAGTTTTGGGCAGGTTCATTAAGTGCTTTATCTCAGTTTCCATATTCTTGCAACACCCAGCCCTATTCTGCACATGTAATGTAGGCTGATTATTGGTACAGGGACATGTAGTGCTTAATGTCACCTTCCTGACTTCAGCTGAGCACTTCTTACGTAGTAATAGCTGCACTGGATTGGACCAAAGATCCCTCTGGTAGCAGTTGGTGGCAAGTGCTTTAGGGGATGGAATAAGAACCAGGAGCACGTACAGCGATACTTCCACCGAAACACCAGCTCTGTGGCTCCCCGACATGTCTGTGTGTGAACACCTCTGTGTGTTAACAGGCCCTGGCAGACCTCTCTTCCCTGAATGAGCTAATTTTCTCTTGAAGCCATTTGAATGATGGGTCTCCGGTGGCCGGCAGCAATGAGTTTTGCAACAGAATTACGAAGCATATGAAGTAATACTTCATTGTTTTAATTTTAAGCCTGCCACCCAGCAATTTCGCGGGGTGCCTCATAACACTGCTGTACGAGGATCAGCAAATAAACCTTCCCTGTCTTACTGACCTTACTGACGCTGAGGAGCCGTAGCATGTTTAATCTCTCCTGGCTGGGACGCCATTACATATCTTCGATCATTCAGCTGCCCTTCTCCATCCCTTTTCTAGCTTTGTTATTATGCTACTGACAATATTTTAAGTTGTAGTGGAATTTGGAAAACTGTGCATCGGGAAACAGCCCTTCCGTTTGAAAGGACACTTAAAACTGAGTAACACCATCTGGAGTTAATCACCTTCTGCCTCTAATAAACTATGATAAAGAAAAAAACGCTTGAAAATGAATGGGTTGTGACAACCGAGGCACACCATCAGCTGGACCTGATGTTTTGTGCTTGGGTTCCCTCATTGACTTCACACCGGCAGAGGCAGGAGCTCTCAGCTACGATTCCTGCAGGCTCCCTCTCTGCCCAAAATCACGATAAGGCATGTGGTTCACCAAATCACTCTCAATTTAGTGGCAGGGCTGTTGGGAATCCGGCAGTGACTTCAGTTTCTCTCTGTGTAAAGATGAGGTTTATTAGAGTCTGACAAACAAATGCACTAACTGGGACTGCAGCTAGTAGTTGGGCAGACTTCTACCCAAAATGGGATTCGTTTCTTCTCCTTTCCCCTTCCCTCAGTGACACTGGTCCAGCCCGCTCGGTCGCACAAATCTCCAGAGGTCCCACACCTTGCTCCGGCTTTTTTTTTGCTTTGCAGGGATGATGCGGGGCTGTCAAACTAGGCTCAGCTGCAAGATGCTGAAACATGACTCTTGTCTGAGCCTCCTGAAGATGCAATAAACAGGAATTAGTGGCTGTGGCAAAGACTGGCACTGGCTAAAATTCTTGCTTTCTCTCTTCTCGTAGTCTTCATTAAAAACACAAGACTTCAGAGGCTTTCAAGGTGTTCAATGCTTGAAGAACAAAGAGGCTGTGGCTCCTGCTACAGCACCAGGGCAGTGTCACCACTGAGGCTGCTCCTGTTGTTATCAATTAATATGTATAATATGATTGAAATAACCAGGGACCCGCTAAAGTCCTGTGTACATCAGTTAATATTTAAAATAGGGAAACAATAACTAGACATGATTTAGGGTTTAGGAACTAACTATTAGACAATGGGGCTTTATGCTTATGTCAGAAAAGATAATAGATTGTAGTCTGGTCAATAAACCTTGAAGAACCACTTGGAACTGCCAAGATTAGGGAAGAAGTAGGTAAAAGGTAATTCCTACAGGGGGAGATCAAGACCACCGACTCCTTGACCACCTACTCAAATGATACCACCTACTCAAAAGAAGACAATGAAGGAAAAAGACAGAGTCTGTGCACTAATTTACATGAGGGGCGAAGAAGAAAGAACCAATCATTAAGGGAAACAATAATGAACATGTATTAGTTAAGTGTATAAATGTGAGGATTTTTGAGACGAAGGTGTGCTGTCTTGAGACAGGCACTCATTTGTGCGCATCAATGAAATAAATTTGGAAATACCTCGACTCTGTGTGTTATTGGCTTGTGCACTGGGTAAACGAACCCCGTTTGAGGGACGACACTGGCACAACAGCAGGGCAAAACCATGCTGTGGTGGGGCTGCTGGACCATCCCAGTGCCGACCCACTGGAAAGGAGACAGCAGGAGCTGCCAAGGCCCCACTCAGGTTTTGAGACCCTCTTTCCCACAGCTCTTTGAGAGACGTGGCTCGTACCTTGCAGCGCTGAGCTCTGTGGAGACACTGATATGAAGTCCGCGTGCTGAAGAGGGATGGCTCGCGACCTCTCTCACCACGTTTTGTGGTCAGCTTGCACAGATGTAAATGGCTAATCAGCACCAAATTATTTTTCTTTCTAACGCTAGGGCTGGGTTTATTTCTGTCATGACATGCTCTTTGTAAAATGTACTGTGCTACAACTGTATTTGTAGCAGATTCCTGGAGCTTTGAATGGCATAACATTTTATAAAAGACAGGCCAATAACATACAAATGGCAGAGCAATTTTCTTCTTGCTGAAAAGAAGGGTGAATTTCACTTATCAGTGCAAAGAAAATTGATGTTGTCACTTATAAACACATCCCTCTTTTCATTTCAAATCTCAGGGAATGGCAAAGAGAGAGAACCTGGAGGTGCAAGATAGACCCAGTGATCAAAGTGGAAAAATATAGTCATCCCTGATGCATGAGAGCATGATGAGGATAGTCTGTGTGCTACCAAGTATTTTGAATCCTACGAGGCTTGTTGTTTTATCCACTGTAAAGAAGGACTGGCCACTGTTTTTCATGTTAAACAGCTGCTGTGCTGCAAAGTGAGTATGAGAGATGGAGACAGAAACTAAAACTGAGATTTCCTCTGCTTTTAGCTATGCATGCCAGGTTCCACTGCAGGCAAAGGTAATGGTTATTTAATTATTAGTATTCACTATTAGTAACTGGAACTGTATGTAACTCTTCTGTAGGCCAATCTCACAGACACCACTGCAGAGACTTGCTTAACAAAGGAGCGAAGACTGCGGAGACAGTAACTCTCCTCCTAGTCCTCGTGTTGTGGTTTGCAACAGTGGTTAGACCTTAGATGGGTCCTCTAGACTCTATGGATATGCAGTGAGGGACAGCTCCCAAGGAGATTTTATTTTAAAACAAACAAAAAAACCCAAACAAGCAAAGTATGCGATATTATCACCTTCAACCTACAACCTGTGCAGCCTCCCCAGCCAGGAAGGTGTGAAGTGCCCTGGCCTGGCAGCTCCCTGCCAGCACCTCGCCTTCTCCTCCCCAACCCTTCCACCCAAGGGCTATGAGTGAATATGATGTTTTACCCTTATTTAATGCCCAATTAGAGAGGAACAAATGCACCTCCATTAAGAAGTGTCGACTGGTGTTTGATAAAGCAGCATACATTAGCATACACTAAGACTAGTCACTAAACTAAACCAGGTCCCCTTCTCCACCACAACAAGCTTTACTATACTTCTAAACACAGAGCGCTAACGATGGTTGGTCTTTGGCTGGCTACCACAGAAGCAGCAAAGCTTAAAAACTGTGCTAGAGGAGATGCACAGGGTGTGAAATACACTGTATTTTGGTTAATTAGTTAAGGTTTGTAAAGCATTTTCTGGAGAAAAAAAGTGCCAAGTACGATCATTATTATCAACAGTCTTGTCTTTCATCATGTCCTTGCCAATAATGCTTTCAGGTTTGTTTTCAGGACTAAACTAAGCACTTTTGTTGCTCTGTTAGGCAAATGTTAAGCACAGCCAAACAATCTTGCTTTTCAGCTCGATCCTTCCAGGTTTGGTTTGATTTTATCTGGGCTTTGTTTTACAGCTGGCTCTATTCTGTTTTAAAAGAGCATTTGAAGGCCTCTTCACAGCTAATGACCTTTTCCTGGACTACCCACATTTAAGATCGTGGAAAGAAGTGACAGAGAAAGACATTTAATTAATTGGACTTTAACAATATGAAAGATTGAGAACAAAGCTGGAATGCAAGGAAAAGCACAAACCTAGACACAAAGGAAAGAGGGTTGAAGTATAGAAAAAATTACAAAAGATAAACGTGGTCTCTTTCCTAGAGATGAGATTGGGTTTTTTTCTGAAACATGATGCACACACCTCATCTCTGTGTGTTTGATGAAGAGCTTCATGAAAAAATATTAGTTAAGGTAGAGAAAAGGAGGCTCGGTGTAAGGCTAATTATTAGAGAGGGGACCTACTTAAAGAGTAAATGTTAACAGACTGGGCTAAAGAGGAACTTTCAGGATGGAGAAAGGACCTACTAAAGTTTCTTATAGCTCAAGCTTAGAAATATTTATTTCATATTTTGTTTTTATGCAATACTGTTGTTATCAATTAATATGTATAATATGATTGAAATAACCAGGGACCTGCTAAAGTCTTGTGTACATCAGTTAATATTTAAAATAGGGAAACAATAACTAGACATGATTTAGGGTTTAGGAACTAACTATTAGACAATGGGGCTTTATGCTTATGTCAGAAAAGATAATGGATTGTAGTCTGGTCAATAAACCTTGAAGAACCACTTGGAACTGCCAAGATTAGGGAAGAAGTAGGTAAAAGGTAATTCCTACAGGGGGAGATCGAGACCACCGACTCCTTGACCACCTACTCAAATGATACCACCTACTCAAAAGAAGACAATGAAGGAAAAAGACAGAGCCTGTGCACTAATTTACATGAGGGGCAAAGAAGAAAGAACCAATCATTAAGGGAAACAATAATGAACATGTATTAGTTAAGTGTATAAATGTGAGGATTTTTGAGACGAAGGTGTGCTGTCTTGAGACAGGCATCCATTCATGCGCATCAGTGAAACAAATTTGAAAATACCTCGACTCTGTGTGTTTGCTTGCGCACTGGGTAAATGAACCCCATTTGTGGGACAACACTGTGGCTCAAAAAAAAAAAAAATCCTTGTGAGGAAGAACTTGCTTCAGTGCCTGACAAGAATCAGAATATTCTACAGGAAGAAACAGATAATTTTGAGAAATACGATCTAAGAAATTAGTTTAATTGTACAGTGCAGCCCAAAGAGGAAGGTAATGCACGTAGGAACTGTTAACAAAATTTTCTGCTTTAATTAAAGTTATCATCTGCTGGAACTCATGAAAAAGAGAAAGACATGAACATTATGAAAGCATCAATGAACAAGCGTAAGCTACCTTAGTTAAGTTTCTTTTAAGTACATTTCTAGCCTTCAAATTGCTTAGAATGTATGAAAATCTGACTCTCTGAGGCTTATAAATCAGAATAACTTTTTTTTATATATCTCATTATCTTTTTGGTACTTCATACATGTGTCACAACCTTTATACATTGGTTGGGTATTTAATACATCCTTCCCTTTGTGAACTTCAATATGGAAATTGAGATAAATATACTGTTAAGCAACTAAAGGGAGAGAATTAAGAAAAATGGGAAAAGGCAGAAGAAAAAAAAAAAGAAAAGAGAGTAGCTAGCAGCTCAGGTCTGCATTTTCAGTCAGCCTATGTGAATCACATAAGAGTGATTCAAAAGAGTGAATGGCTCAAAAAAGTGCAGGGCACTGCATTGTAATATTGCCTTCCTATGAGCTCTGAATGTAAAATGCTTTTGGTTGCTGTGAGCTTGGAGGGTTAGGAGCACTCCTCTGAGTTTTTACTTTTGCTTACAGAAGGGATTTGAGTGTATTTATTGCATTCCTCACCAGCTACCTTGTTCTGAGTGTTGTAAAAAAGCTGTACTTGCTGTTCCGGTAAATAAAATGCACTGGAATTTATTTTGAAAGTTGCCCCCACAGCCAGTCAAGGGGCTGTCCAAGTCATAATAAATATGAAGTAATAGAATTGAAGAGCCTGGTATTTCTCTGTCACATTAATTCTCCAGCTTGATACAGGTCCTTCATCTGTTTTTACTGGGTTTGGCAGTTTGTGTGAAAGGCAAGCTGGATGCTTTCGGCTGGATGGGATCAGTGATGCTGGACTAGCAGGACCCACAAGAGCACGTTCCCCCAAAGTGCAGCTGACAGACACTGGATGATTTTGTACACGTGTGACTCAGAAGAGTGGTGGTGAGAGGCAGACGAGACTCTTTTTGGAGCGGCATGTCATGACCCTTGGCTGAAGGACCTAGACCCGGTTCAGACACAGCAAACATAGCCCTCTGCCCATAAGAAGCTGTGGTCAGAATGCCATTTCTTGCAAGTCACTGGGTATTCGTCCTATGCTAATGAAGGATGCTGTGGTAGCAAATAAAAACAGGGAGAAAGCTAATCAATAGGAATAAATTTTATCTGCATTTATTTTGAGGTTTGTTTGGGCTCCCATAAAGCACGAGGTTTCTCTACATTTCTGACAGATAGCTATCAAACTGTCTTACGCAGTCAACACCATCACAAAAGCAAACACACACGATTTAAGAGCCCTTATATTTGGCTCATAACTTCATTTTTGGAACAAAATTAGAACTTTGTCAGCCTGAAGACAGCACAATAAAAACAAGATCATTACTCTTTCCCTGCTTGGTGAAAGCTTTATGGCTCAAACAGCATTTCTAATCGTTTATGTCCTCTCTCTATGATGCATCTAATGAATAATCTCCCTTTCTCCTCTATAATTCACTTGACAGCAAAATAATGTCTTTTAAAAATCACCCAATTTTTTAAGCAGTATCTTATCTCCCTCATTCCCATTCTAATTTTGCAGTTAATGCCTCTTCTCTATTTCCTTACCTTCTTTCTCCCCCAAATACCCCCTTGCCCCCCAACACTGCCGATCAGCCATCCATCTATCTCCACAAAGCATTTTTGCTGGCAGCCTTGCTCCAGCTTTTGCTCCTGGGACAGGACATGCCTTCTCCAGAAATGCTGTCTGTGGACAGAGACCTACAGCCTAACCACATTGAGAAAAAGTCCTTATTAATTCTTGGTCTTCTCTGCAGCCCAGGTGTTCAGCAGAACTGAATACCTGCAGAGTATAGTGGCCAGGAGTGAAGAGCAGTGCTAGAAGTTTAAAAACAGGATATTTAAGTCTTCTCAGAGAACTGAGAGCTTTCTTCTACTAAAGGTACTGGAGTAACTAAGAAAAGGAGAATATGCTTGTCTTTTTATGGGTCAGTGGAAGAGGGAACGATTTCCATGAAGATCGCTTTTAATCAGTCACTTGGCAAAGTCTCCCAAGGACAAGCAAGATTTATTACCTTCACCTTGAGGCTGATACCTAGTTAGTATTAGTTACCTACAGCACACAGATTTGTAACAGTGGGATTAAAAGGTTTATATGACCCTCTTCCTATCATCCCAACTGAGCTAAAGATCAGCAAGAAAATTCCAAAAACAAGAAAAGACTGAAATATATAGGGGAGGTGGGGGTGTCCTAAATTCATTGAAATAGAGAGAGAAATTACAGAAAGCTGTACCAAGCTTCAAGTATAGGGGAGAAGGAATGCTGTCCACAAATTGTCCACACAAGACTGTACACACGTCAGCTTGGCAAGTTAATAGCAGTGTAAGAGGGAAGATGATAACTACTTACAAATAATTCTAAATTGTCTAAGATGTAAACTTTAAAAATGCAGAATTATTCAGGGTAGCTTTGGGTGAGAAAGGAAAGTAGGTGAAAGATAGAGACAAATGGATCAAATTTAGAAAGGAAATCTTTGGCTATTGGGAAGATTTCTTGATATTGAAATACCCAGGTCTGAGGCCTTACTCGGTTCCGAATATATTGAAATGAGCAGATACAGAGCAATTTCAGGCCCCAGCATCCAATACCATTTGCAGATGGAGTAAGGTATCTACTGGGAGCGGAGCTGCAGAGGGTCACGGCTCTGGGACTGCAGGTGGAGGGTTACAGCTGACCCTTATTGTCTGTATGAGCAGAGCTTTACCTGCACTCCACAGTACATTTTTGATGTCTTCAATTAATTTTTTAAATTTTTATTTCCTCTCCAGCTGGAGAGGCTGTCTCTCACTACAACAAATTCAAATAGCTTTCACACAGACTCCCGACAGCACCGAGCCTCTTCTCAAATGCACGCGACTTCCAAGGCAAGCACGGGCTCAGCTCTCCGCAGGTCCTTGGCAAGAGCTCAGTGGTCCATCATACCCATCACGGCCGCAAGAGACAGCACTGCCCTGAAGGGAAACGCACCTGAGAGACCTAACGATCCTTCATCCCCTCTAAATGTGATGCAGCAGCACCACCTCGAAAACGTATTAGACTGGAGCTGAGGGGAAACAAGAGAATGAAAGGAAAATTAATTAGAAATTTACTGTAACACACCTACATTAATATTATTTGTAATATACAAATATATAGCACCCACTTTCACAATCAGGTCCATATAATAAAGCTGTAGAAACTGTTTTTTCAGTTAATGTTCAAAGAGAGGAAGAAATTCATTCTCAGCCATCTACAATCCCAGCACGCTGCTGGGAGCCTGGGAAGCTTTTCCCCTGTCAGTACAACTGTTGATGTGCAATTCCCATGTGTTGGGCTCTAAAACATACAGCTGACTCTCCCAGCACATTTTAACCCTAGCTCTCCATATCTTAGCCATAGGCTTGTGGAACAGAAACAAGATTTTTCATTTTCATTTGTGCTGGAGGAAATCATGTGTGTAGGTTTTCACCATCAACTAATAGCAGCCAAGCTTTTTCCTACTGTGTCATCTTTCCCTCTTTCTGTCCATCCGTCTGTCATTCATCGAGCAAGGTTGGGAGAGGCATGCAGTCAGTAACTTGGAGTGAAATGTAAAGAGTACTTCAACAAATCCTGGAGTTACAAGAGTGCCATTGCAATGCTATGAGACCCTATGTCCTCCTATGACCACTGGATGAAGATGTATGCCAGCAGGCCAAGAAGAGAACTTCTGTGAGCATGTTCAAAGCAAATGTTACTGATGGCTCGTTACTCCTGAAGGACACATTCATTAAATAAAGATATATGTGCTTCCTTTTTCTTACACTATACCTAGAAGCTAAATCATACAGTTTTATCACAAATGTAGTGAAAGCTGATATTCCTCTTAAGGCCCTATTTTGTTTTCTAAGTATGTTTCAATTTTTTTATGTTGTGGAGAAACATCAGTAAAATGCAATCCCACAATGCTCAGAAAAAGAAGGCAGAGAAAGGAAACCTTTTTATTCTCCTTAATGAATCGGGGGGGGGCTGACTTACATTTCTTGAATGTCTGAAGATGGCAAAGATTAATAAGGAAGGGAAAACAAATCAACCATAAATCTTGTATTTTATAAATTGATGGCAAAGTTTTGAAGAACTTTTCCATTCTTCATTTCAGCAACAAGATTAATTCCCAGCTTCTTCTGCAGGACTGTCCCCCTTGAGCTGCATGGTGATTTTTTTTCTGCAGGGAAGATGGGGCAGAAGAAAAAAGGGGAAGAGAAGAGAAAGGAGGAGGGGCTGAAATAAATTGCTTCCAAGTTTGATTTCCAAATGATTTTTTTTAACCTTGACAAAACAGCCGCAGGATTGAGAAGGCGCTATCAGCAAATTTTTCTTCTGTCCCACTGCTTGAGACGTTTCTCTGAACCACGAAAAGCCAGTCACCACTCTGTGAACACATTCTGTCCAACAAGAAGGCAGAAGTAGCTCCTACTAATAGCTCCTCAGACAAGGGACATGCCTCCCCACCATGGACTGCGCTGCAGAGGGACCCCCCAAGCCCCAACCCAACCTACTACATCCATCCTGCACAGTGCAGCATCACAGGGTGATACGGGCTGAGGCCTCACATAGCCACCTTGACCCAAAACAACGTGTCTCGGGGGGGGGGAACAGCTACGTGGAGCGGAGTTCCAGGTACCAGCTTGGAGCTGGACACCCCAGAGCTGCCGCTGGGCTGCTGCACCGCGCACACCACCGCCGCGGTTTTGCGTTGTAGGCAGAGAGTTGGGTCTAAGGTGGGGTTCACAAAGCCCGTCACACTGAGCACCTAAGGAAACCAGCGAGAACAGCCGTACACCATTCCATTTCACTTCGCTTTGGGTATTTCCAAGAATGAGAAACTGGGAAAACGACTTAGTTTCCGTTTTTTTGAATTTCAAAGGCTTTTCCTGTGGTCTGCTCTCCTTTCCCCTGCCCCAATGCTCTGCCAGAGAAATATGGACCAGGGCACAGGATGGCACTGGTGAGAAAAGGCGCCCACTGCAAACCTTGTGAAAACCAGACAGGTTTAGTTAGATTATTAGCTTCCAAAATACTACAGCCAACACGCATTCAAGTCTGAAGGTCCCGTCAAGGTTCACGCAACCCCCTCGGAGCTGCAATGAGGCACTCCGCTTAAACAGAGCCACACAGAGCTCCCCCCTCTCAGCAAAACTTGACAGAGAGACAGAGTTTCCAAGCATACGAAGTTCCTGCAGGTCTGTGACCACCGGCACAGATGCAATAGGAAGACGGCCACCCACCAACCCTGCCGGGAAACTGCTGCAAGGGAAGGTCCACAACCACCTTTGCTGCTGCATGTCCCGACAGATGCTGTTTCTGTAATAACAATTTTCCTTTTCATTTCTGAATGGCTGCAGGTCACCATGTAAGCTGAGACCAACTTGTCAGTCTGTGTCCTTAGGTTGTCTCTTGGCTTTCTCCCTCATTTTTCAGCGTCTTTTATTCCTTCTTGCCGTTTAAGTATCTTACATGTAGCAATTTATATATTGGACAGCAAGGCACAAAACAGTTTCCCTTCTTCTCCACTGTTTCCTTATCTATAAAACAGGCTTTTCTGTGGTTGCAATGTGATTTATATCTTTCTGGGTTTTTTACTTCCAGTATTTGACAGAGCCAGAATGCATTATTGTGCCCGCCACTGGTTTTTAACCAGGATGCAAATCACTGGCAAAACAGATGCCGTAATACTGAAATTAATCTTTCACTCCCTTTCTTGAAGAGGAGGCAGGGGGAAAAACACAGGAGTGACTTTGCGCTTGGAAAACAGGGTCACACAGAGGATTTTCTAAAGATTTTCCATGTCTCCCTTGTAATCCCTGGTGGCCCCTCTGCTTCCTTCTAAAAACTCTGCTCCAGTTCGAGGTGTGAAGGCACGTCTGTGCCCCAGCCCTACCATGGACAGCCTGGCAAGAGTTTGGACAGGGCATCAGCCAGCACCAAGGATTTCATGCTTCTGATATCTCCCCCTGCGCCTCCCGTTTCCTCTCTTTATTTATTTCACCCCATTTCCTCTCTTTATTTCTTAGACACAGGTCTAGACTGAACTCGGGAAGAGCTCCACTCTGCAAATGTAAGGTCACAGTATGGAGGACTCCAGTGTGACATTTAGCTCAAGGAGGCTGAGGACTACTCTAAATGCCAGGGTAGATATGCTGTCACATTCAAAAAGAAAACAAAGAAGTGTCTGGATTATAAACACCTTCACAAAGAGCAAATAGTAAGTACTAAACAAGAACTCAAATAACGAGTATGAAACAAGAACTAATGTCTGGAAACTAGAGCCAGGCAAATCCCAATTAGAAACTAGATGCACATTTTTAAACTTCAAGCGTGATTAATCACTGCAACTTACTGAAGTACTGAAATCAAGACTAGATGTCTTTCCAAAAGATGTGCTTGAGATAGACGCAATGTCTAGGGCTCCTCAGAAAAATAATGGGATGAAATTCTACTTTGACCTGATGGTCAGCCTGTCCCTTCTGGTCCTAAGAGACAATGTCTCCATTAATTAAAACAGTCAGATAGAACAGAGCTTTCATCAAGACAACTTTAACATTTCACTGTTATATTAAACTGTCGGGGGGGGCGGGCAGTTCTTGCCTTTTCTGTCAGCTGCATGTTGACTTTTTTAGGACCTGGGTTCCTATAGCAGGCAGTATATCTTCTTTCACAAAGATGTCCAAATTCTGTTTGAATATCAGTCTTCCTCAGGGTCATGAGTACTGCTCTAAATCAGAAAAAAAGTTTTGACTGAGATTCTGAACTTCCAGTCCTTTGGGATGAGAGAAGATCATGTGACTTTTATATTGCATATTGGTCATTAGGAAAAGTGTTTCCAGTTTATTATGCAAGCATTCTCTAGCGAAATTCTGTAGTTGCTCAAACCTTTTCTGCAGAATCACTGAGATAGGCTTTTTCTTTGTATTTCATGACATTTTGATGGTTGTCTTGTTACACTGGAGCTTACTCCTCTTTATAGTGCACAAAAGGCAGTTTTCACTCAGTAATGTCTATTTTCTTGGTCCCCTCTACAACTAGGTCGAATGAAATTCCCATAGTTTTATTTCCCATGTTCTGTACAAGCAGGTCAGTTTACAACTCAGCTGAAGCCAATCTAGTTGCTTAGTTCCACTATCAATGTCTATGAAGAAATTCTTTCCTCTAAAGCAGGCATTATTCATTAGGAACGTGTTTATTTTGCTTCTGAAAGGTCAACACAAGTCTTTTGTCCTTAAAATATTCCCCAAACTAGGGGGGATTCTTAGCTGACCAGATATGTCCCAGGCAGATAACAACTTCCGTTATTCTTTCCAAAAAAATGGTAGCGATGTAAGACCCCATGTTGTGCTCTCAGGTACGGAGAAACCTTGGGTTTTCTGTTAAACATAAAAATCCGACCATATTTTAAAACCTGGTGTCAACAGGCAGACACTCAGCAGCCATTAGTCTTCTGTCAACTACCAGGTTGTCCAGGAAGTCAGATGTGCTCAGTAAAGACGGAGGAGAAAGCTCTGATCCTGCTTACTGGCACATCGTTTCACTGATTTTGGTGGGGTTGCTTTTAGTTAATTAAGTGAAAGGAGGCCCTTTAAGGTTCCCATCATAATATCTCAGTTGATTCCTCATAAATAATGTCTCTAGAGCTCAGTCATAGTAATAAAAATATATAGTGCACAGATTAAAACTGCTGTAATTTATACACGTTAAAACCTCAATTTAAGATGTATTATGGGGCATGGATCCCTAACCATCACACTCCAGTTTGCACTTCATTACAAACTAAAAATTCAGGAGCTGAGCTTGCCACGTAGTGGCAAAGAACAATAGAACTCAATGAAACGATTTCCCTATTCTTCTTCTCTGTTGGGAGCAATCCTTTCCCTGAACAAATGGCAGTAATAATATTCTCCATAGATTTGGAAAGAAGGTGTCAAGGCAAGGTTCAAGAGAGCAAATAATCAGCCTCAATGCCCATGACAATGATTCAGATGGTCACCACAGTTATTTTTAAAACAAAGGCTCAGTTTTCTGGTTCATGTCAGAAGTTGGAAGGGGAAGGAAATTGCAAACTCCACAACCAGCCCCATGCCCTGTCCTACATCCCATCAAGCTCTTCTTGTCCTTCTGATGATAATGAGCACAAGGATGCTCAACACCTTATGAGAGTGTACCCGACATCTTAGAACAACTCTTTTGCAATGTATTTTTCAAAACGATTGCTTTGACTTCATTTGAAGGAGCATTTCGCAGTTTCTTGCCTGTTCTGACAGTTCACAAGTACCTCACAGCATGCAGGAGCAAAAACCCTGCATTAAAAATATTTGAGCCAAAGGTGGTATTTCAGATGTCAGGGGCTGAAGTGGCCAACTTTCTGAATGGCAAAAGCAGCACAAAATCCTGAGTAGGGTTTTGCAGCTAATTCTCCCCTGGCATTATTCAGTTTATTATATTGGTTTATTTAACTGACAGGCCTTGACCTGTGGCTTTCAAGCTTTCCATGCACACAGGTTAAGGATAACTTTGGAGTCTGAATGACACTGGCTTGGAACAAGCAATGCTGAGAAAGAACAGAAGTAAGATTTCCAAGCAAGAGTTTGGACAAACACAGGACTCCTGTGTTACTGCCTGTAGCTAGGAGCAAAATGATGGTTATTTCTGGACACAAGCAGAATCCTCAGAGGCATAAAGGTGCTGCACATAGAAAACCATTTTTAACGTGTTCAGTAGCTGTAAACAGCGTTATCTGTTAAGTTTAATCATTAACTATTTCCTTCCCATTTGTTTAAACCAAGACAAATGAAGAAACTGAAACTGCAGAAAGTCTGCTCCGTCGGAGAGCACTTCATAGTGCCAGCGCTGTGAATGCACTCCACGTTAGCTGAAAGCTCACCTCCGGAGGGCCACTAAAAGCCGCAGTAAGCTTTCATAAAACAAAACAGAAGAAAACAAAAAAAAACCAAAAACCCCCATCATACTTTAGATTATTACAGAACATTCCTGGTGAGCCACATTCTGAGCTCCTGAACATAAGGCTTTCAGCTGCACAAGCTGATTTCCACCCTACAGTCCCCTATTGTATTCCTACAGCCAGAGGACTTCTTGCGCACACCACCACGTTCACTGGCCTGAAATAAGCTATCCACCTACCCGTGCGCTGTCAGTCACTGCTTCGTTTGCTGTGAGCAAGATGGTTTCAGCCTGACCTGCGTTCAACCCATCTGAGTCAGAGTCCTCTTCACGTTAGTAAAGATCGGCTGAGTGTGTTTGGTATGTGTTTCCCTAGTCACAAAGCTATTGGCTTCATGGTTTATAGTGATATTGAAATGAAACTTCTTCCATGCCAGTAACAGTTCCTGTCAATGCAAGGACGTACTATCCATCTGTCTTCTGTGCACCTGACCTCATAAACTCTTCCGTTCTACAGAAGAATTGATGCCTACAGGCCATGATCTACCAGGCTTTCTTCCCAAACAGGCATAGAAATGAAAGAAAACATTGCATGGCCAAAGCAGCAGAGAGGAAGGTTACTAAAATCCAGTTATAATTAGGGATGGAAACATTTCTATTCAAGGGGATCAATTTTCCCTCCTGACGTCAGTCAAGAGCGATGCCATTTGAATTAAGAAGGCTCCATCAGATTAAAAGCACTCGGCGCAGCAGAGCGATGTCTGGGCCAGGTTTCAGCCTGTAGCAGAGGACCCTCCTTCACTGGCACCCACTTACACCTCCGAGGGCTGGGCGATGCTATGCCATTCCATCCCGCACCTCCGCAGCGTTTCACTCACCGGGCAGAGGTCTGCAGCGGACCCACCTCTCCCCTGAAACCAAGCAGAAACCCCCAAAGCCTGTGGGAGCCTGATGTTGTGTTTGGCCTGAACCCACTCCCAGACCAAGGTAACCTTCCAGCTAAGGAAACGAAATCTTGGGATGAAGCAGAATAGAAATTTTAAGGCATGAAGACGAGCCTCCTGTCCCTCCCAAATGCCATTGCTCACTAAAGGCGGTCCCCCCTCCCCTGCCCTGCTCACCACGGTCCACAACTCCTCAGATAGATACCCTCTGTTGACAAAGGTTCTTTTAAAGAGTTTTGCTCTGAACAACATACAAAAAACCCCATTCTGGTCCAGGAGGACGTGTGTGCTTAACCAAAGCTGTTGAAGATGACTTATTCTGCAGATGTCACTAGGAACTGTTCATGTGTTTCAGAATTAAGCCTGTGATGAAGGGCTTTGCTGGATAAGGGACTGAGTTCTTGGTATTTTCAGGATGAAGCTTGAAATTTGGCAGACTTCTACTGTTGCAAATAAACAATGCCAATAGCAAGAGTAGCTTTTCAAACTCTTTTACTGGGAATTGACTTAAAATCGATTTATTCCTACATTCAGCAGGACTGGGAAAGCACTGCATCATTAGCCATTTGGGGCAATATTGCTTCATAAACACATATAGGATGATACTGAACTTCTAATTATTCAACTCTCAAATTGTAGTCCAAAAACCCAGTACCATTTTGGGTTAAATTAAAATTATTTATTTATTTTTTTAATTCAGAGTTAACTGTCATCATAAAACAGGAACAAGGTTTTGCTTTAGCATTGCCTGGGGATCCCTGCCTTTAGCCAGCTGTGCTCAAAAAAGAAGAGCGTACAGGAGTTTTCATGGCATGCGTGGAAACAGGCAGAAATGCATTGGGAAGCAGAAATACACCTCACAGCTGGACAATCCTTAGCCCCAGGTCCCCCAAAAGATGCATCAAAAACTGCTGTGAAAGCAACCCACTTGCCTTTGAGAACTAGCTGAACTTCTAGTGCGCTATGCAGATGCAAGCAGGCAGAATTTCTTATGAAGGACCTATGGCACCCTATATATCCCCTTTTCCTCCACTAGTGTCTTTATTTATTTTCTTTTCCAATTATCTGCTTTCCTTTGAGGGTGAAGGGAAAACAATCATTACTTGGTGTCTTTTATGTCTGAGATTATGTTTTCATGGATCCAGGATATTTGCTTCCTTTTGGGCTGCCAAGGGAAAAACCCTTTAACAATTAATATAAAAGATGAGGGTTGATTGAGTTTCCAAGGTAACAGTATTGTTCTTAATAATATCGACGATGCTGAAGGCCATAATCCATTAGTACCAGGGAATTTAATATCAGAGACAAGGAGATAGCTTAGAGCTATCATACCTCTGTTGGGAAATGATTGTGAAAGGTGCTTTATTGCAGAGGATTCAAGACTTACAGAAGTGATGGAACAGGCTGAATGCAGCATGGTAATGCAAGTGCTGGAGGAAGGACTGAGGCATCACAGGGCTGTTCATCCTCTTTGCTTTTCTAGCCAAGCTTTGCTGCTACGTAGAAGAAGACAGGTTTGTGCATAAATACTAGGTAGGAACCTAGGAGATGTGGACATAGTTTCATGTTACCAGATAGGAAGCATAGCAGTAAACATTAAATCTGTTTTCTGTGTCTGTATCTCCTAGCAGCACCAATTCCAAGGGTAACTGATAAAGACTCAAACTTCTTCCCAGCAGAAATTAATCTTCTAATTACTAGTCATCTTCTCGTCAAGAAGATACTGATTGAAGAGGCTGGAAAAAGCACACAAAAGAGGAGATTAATCTGCAGCAATAAGAAACTAAAGGTCAATATGACTAAGTGTGGAAGTGCCTCTCCTAAAAATGGCAACACAGTTGTTCAGCACACAGCTATTGCACGTGGCCATCATTCCCCCATTTCTGGACTTTCCCATCGTGTTTCACTGAACTAGGTGCAGCCCCACGGACTGAATTTGTCAGCTTCCCTACTCGAGAATGTTTGCGCTTACCTCCCAGACTTCCAAGCGCAGAGGTGCCAGATCTGGCCTTTTTTTTTTTTTTTTTTCCTTTTTTGTTCAGGAAGGAGCTAGAATGTTGCATTTAACAAAAACCTATCTAATATCCATTTTTTCTCCTTTGTGTTATTTCTTATGCTTCTTAATCAAGCAGGAAAAAAAAAAGCCAGTGGGTCTGAAAATCATTGCTTTAAATGTACAGAGCAGTGTCTGCCTGGAAATGAACATTCAAGACAGTTGCTGTGTTTTAAAAGATCCCCGGGTTCCAGGCTTAATATGAAGCAGTTCTCAGCAGAACGTATTTTACTGGCTTTCCAAATAACAGTGTAACCATGAGTATAGATCTCCTGAATATCCCAGTGTAAAAGATCAATTAAAGAACAGGCAGCTTGATGTTTGCAATCTGTCTTTTAGTAAACATTTCTCTTTCTCCTCCTCAGTTGGAAAATTCCTGCTGGGTTCTGAATGGCAGAGACCATGAGGAGCCTTCGTGTTGGTAAAATATAACAGATGTATTTCTTTTTTCTTTTTGTTTCCACTGATAAGGATCTTCTAGCAAAATCGTGCTAAGTCTTTCTTCCTAAATGCATTCCCCAGCCAGCCTACAATAGTTATTTGACTTCTAAAAGTCAACATTTATTGCGGTGAAAAGAGCGTAGAAATGGGACACCCATTTTAGCAGTGATCAGGAAGAAATACCACGTATGACTGAGGTCCGTATGTTATCCACCTTAAAATATCTGATGATGTTTAGAAGCACTTTAGCCATTAAATTCAGTTTCCTGCTGTTGCAGACATCCCTTTATATAATACACTTCAGACTCCACCTTACAGGCAGTCCAGCTTTTTGCTCTCATTCTTCCTGCTGGGAAACTGCTTAGAAAGTTGATTAAGAGCTAGGAACCTTTTCAAATGTTCATTCTCAGTGTATTCATAGGCAATATACACTCATTTGCTCTTGGGCCAATTCTGTTCTTTAGCTTAAATGTACCTTTTCTTTCCCAGATCTTCATCCCTCTAATTCACGTATAGACGCCAGTCCTAAGGGATCCAGTCTCACCTACTTAAATATGATGCAGCCTAGAAGTAGCATCCTACGGTCAGGCAGTCCCTGGGATTTATAACTTCCACAGCTGTCAAATAATGAACTCCTGAGCTACATCTCTATTAGCTATACACTTCCAGTGTGTGTGTGTGAGACCTGGGCATCCATACTGGCAGCTCGTAATTATTCAATACTCAACTGATAAAATCCAGACACTTGTCTCCTTGGTCATTTCTAGCTGATTACCTCTCTATTTATAGATTTGGTTTGTTGTTAGGCTGGAACCCATGGCACAAGTTTCTACATAGTGCAGTTAAGGTGATGATTTCTGTTCTGTTGTATTGCATTGGACCCTTTAAACCTCAGCACTTGATCACAGGTGGGAGAATTTGCTTCACGGGATTAAAACACACAGCATCAATGACTGGTGTAGTGCACCATCATCTTCTTCACAACCAGAAATCCACAGGTCCGGAGACACTCTATACTTGCCAAATGGGAAGTACTTGCTCATTTCAATTCAGAGCAAAAGGAACATTTTGTAATCCCAAACCAGGGAAAATTGTGACTGGGCCACCATGAGTCCAACCCTTGTGAAGTGCCATCAGAATAACCCGCATTTTGTTTATCTGAATTGTTAATTGAATCAGGAAAGCTAAATTTTAGGAAGTTTAAACTTTGACAAATGTTTCCTTACTTGAGGGTAAGCACAATACAGGTGTGATCCCACAGTCACGTCCTACAAAGTGCACAGTGTGCTGCAGGTACAGCCCGCAGCCCCGACCCTGTTCTGGCAGGAGTTCTCACCAGGCTGAGCTCCAATAGCACGTCTTGTTATGTCCAAGCCCCACCGAGAGTCCTCAGGTGATGTCGACAGGTCTTTCCTTCTGCTGGAAAATACTCAAAATTGTCCAGGATTATCCCCAGATTGTTCCTTTCTCCTGGATAGTGACAAGATGAACAAGTGTTTATGATGTGAATTTTGTCTTTTAGTAGTGGGAGGCACAGAAAGACAAATTTTAATGGCTGAGATGAAAATCAGAATATGTGGTTTGTAAGGACAATGAAAGAATAAAATTCACATCTTTTGTTTGGAAAATGTGTCTTTTTTTTACCTGTTCTCATTCTCAACAGTAGTTGGATCATCTTTATTCATATTTGAGGAAGGAAGGAAACCCAGAAAATTTCATCTAGAAAAGTGAATGTTCCTTTTCTAATAATATTTCACACTGGAGAATTATCTCCCTAACTTAGAGCATACCAGTTTTCTAAAGCAAAAAACTCTAAAGGCAGCACACTGAAATCACATAAAATAAATAATAATCTGTGATTTCTTGCCTGAGATTGTTCTGTTACTTTCCTCAATCCAGCCCACAAAAAAGCAGCTATTTGATTTCTATGTAATGCATTGCCTGTTGTTTGTCAGCAGGAAAAATTCAGAGTACTAAAAATGCTTATTGCTCTGAGAGCAATAATAAAAAGTATGCTTGCCTTCAGATCAGCTATCACTGATTTTTCCTGCAGAGACTGAGAGAAATATAGAGGGGTGAAATTCCATGTTTTCATGTATAAAATAGTCTTTAAAGGAGTGCATGGGGAGTTACTTGTACTGATATTAATGGGTGTCATGCAGCTAAATCCCCGCTCACTACTTATAAAACATAAAAGACATGAAATTTAGACACGAAATTTAGAATCTTGATCATAAAACACAAATTAAATCAACACAGTCTACTTCAGAGAGCATGAATATATTTCATTTCATTAGAAAATAATAAGCCACGCTGGCATTTGGACAGAAACAAAGCCTGCTTGCTGGAACACACATCTTTTTCATAGCAGAGTTTTTTTACCCTTATATCATTATCAGCATGACAAGGTCTCCCCAGTACGATGGCTCTCACACCAGTAGGATGCTCTTTATTTCCTTTGTGGATTGTGGGAAGCTTGCCGTAATCCCAGCCATGATTTCATTGCACCTCCAATGGAGCTATGATAAGGCATTAAAATAAAAGAAAGTCTATTCTGGAATATTTCTCAACCTAAGGAGAGAAACAGGACCAAGATCAGAAGGGTAAGTAAGGCAATGGAAGAGAAATTATTGGATCAAGGTGAGGTAATATATCAGCACAGAATTGGTGAGGAAAAACCCGTGTCTTTCTAAGCCTGAATCAGAGGACCTGACTGTTAGACCAGGAGTCAGCAGCTGACAGCACGGAGGTAGCGGACGGCACGTGGGCTGAGCCTGACCCAGCGGCACCGCAAAACGGGAACGGTTGGATCTTGAGATGCAGCCGAGAGTCCAGGGGAAGGCAGCGGCCCCTGCCTGCCGGGGGGCACGACACTCAGCTGCCCAGCGGCAGCTTGCTTTCACGAGGGACAAATCTATCTCCAAAATGTTGTCTATTAGCTCACTGAACATCCGATTTAGAAAAGGAAAATATAGTTTGGCAAGCGATGCTTGAAAACTTTTCAACATCTGCCCTAGACCATGCCGACTATCTCATTTAACTGGAAGTTAACCAACCCGAAGGGCTAGCACGGAGACTGTGCAGCTGGGAGGAAATCTTTCAAGAGGACTGTAAGACTGATGGAGTTTTCAGAAACCTTTTAAAGAAAGTCTGTGCTCCTTTCTGTTCTCCATTCCTGCCTCCTGCGCTTCTCACGGATGCAGAGCTAACAGAGGTGATCTCTCAGAGTTACCATTATTTACTGCATTTCTGAAGTGTCCACTTCTAGGCATCTTTTGTCCCACTATTCTTTTACGTTCACCTCATTCCTTACCTAAGTCTTTCTTACCTGAGGCATACCATGTAGCTAGGTTTCAATATTGTGTGTTCTTCATTGTGAGTTTTTATTTTTTATGTTGCCACTGATGCATTTTCACCAGATAAGGGCTTGTTAAAGGCTAAATCATAGCCCGGTGCTCTAAAACCAAAGTGACAGCATTGGTCACAGTACACCTACAATGGATTAAATCCACTGTAAAATGTTTAATCGCTTTCCCTTTCCACCGCTTTGGCTGCTCATTTATAAAATGACTGCAAAATGCTGCCAAACAGCTTCATTCAATTTTCCCCTAGTGCCCAGGTGAATATGAGCAGTGGCCAACTCTGAAAGTAGGAAAACTGGGGAGGCTGAAGTTCTTTTCCAGGCTAAGGAAGACCAGAGATGAAAATGAATCTGGTCGTGAATGCAGCTTTGTCTGTTTTCCTTGACACGTTTTTGCATGCTCAGTGGCACAGCAGTTGTCTGTCTTTCATTACATGCACAAAGAATGTATTGGTATTACACATAAAACATCTTTTATGTGGCTAAAAATAATAGAAAATCTTAACCTGGAAAGAAAGGTCCTTTAAAACCCTTTACACAGCAAACTGGATTTTTTTTTTTGACAGCTTCATGCCTTCCCACGTTTGCTTACCACGTTTGAAGCAAGAATGGACAACTGTAAAAGGGAGCCCTCCTCACCGTCACGTTCTTTCTTCACCTTCCGCTTCTGAATGGAAGTTCAGCCTGTGTTCAAAAGATGATATGTTGCTTTCCTTACATGTTCCTCATCCTCCCAGATACAGAATACACCATAATGCCTCTTCACACACCAATATTCCCCCCCAAAGAAATAATAACTAAGCAGCACAATGATCTGCCCCCTTTTACCATCATTTCTTCCCCACTAACACAGTGGAACAGTCGACACACTCTCTGCTAGATGCAAGGTGAGCCGGTGAGGGGCTGACCCCCGTTTGCTGCCTCGGGGACCTGCTCGCTAGATCTCAGAGCCTTCCCACACAGCCTGACGCTGGGCTACTCACCTGCTGCGTGGCAGAAGGTGAACAGGAGCAGGGAAGCAACTCGGAAAATGATCCATGCTTCCACTTCTTAGCAACGTTTGACAAAAGTGAGAGGTGGGGATGGAAATGAGACCTTGTGTAAAGTTGGTCACTTCACACAAGGCTGCCGTACGTTGGGTGGATCAACCAGCTGTAGGCTCAGCTTTTTTCCTTCATTCAAGGGCAACTATTACTTTGTTTTGTATCTGCGTGCACACACAGATGCACACGCACACACGTGACTCAGCTGGACTTGGTCCGCTGCCTGGGAAACCCCCCAGCCCGTCATTCCCAGGAGCCTTGGGTCACGCACCGTTGTGATAGACGCTAATGCTTCCAAAAACCATCACCGGCGAGAAGTCCTGACACCTGCACGGGAACCAGAGCATAGTCTTCAGCCATACACTTCAACTCGAGAACAAACCAAACCGTATGAAGTTGCTTAGTCACAAGTGGAACCTGTTTATGGAAAGCTTAGCGGGGTAAATGGCCTCAGAGGACCATCACCCAGCACCTACCTGAATGAAACAAGAGGGACATATCCAGAGTGGAAGGGACATTTTAACCTGTTTGTTGATAACTGACAGGTGTAATCAGCACGGGATCGCCATCCGCAGCTCCTCACCCTAGAAGGCAAATCTGGCAGGCCAAAGGGGTTGCCAACCTTTTCTTCAGTGCTGTGATCAAATGCTGCCTGTTCTGCACATCTGTAAAGCCTCAGCCTGATGGAGTGAGCGTCAGCTTAGCAGGTTTCATCTCAATGCCACCGGCTGGAGAGATTTGTGAGAGATGTAGCCGTGACGTCTGTAAAATACATACCGTACATCTTCAGATGGCATGAAAAAGGAGTTTATTTGTCATTTCGTAACTTTGCTTGATAAATTCCTCAAGCTGTCCTTGGCTTTTATGTTAACAGGATAAAGTAGGCTTTCCCGTCTCGAAACTTTGTCTGCCCAGCAGCCCCATTTCCAGATACACGTGCCTGCTCCTTCCCTTGGGGACGGTGAACCCCTAGGGAGGGTGGGCAGAGTTTCCATCAAGTCGTGTCCATCAAGCTAGCAAGGTTAAAGCACTCACCTGCCAAACGCAGGATGGGACGTGAAACGGGAGAAGGACCCATTCCCATGAATTGTTTTCTCGGCGGCGGTGCGAGGTTCAGGGCTCCCGGCTCCCAGACAGACATTTCTCCTCCCCCCTCCGCCCCCCTCTGCTGCAGCAAGGCAAGTGCTTCTGGGAACATGCTGGGGACTGGATCCCAGCTGAAAGTAGCCCTTCAAAAATAGCAATTTTTAAACTGAATCATTTTCCAAATCACACTCTAAAATTACTTCCCTTCCTGGCAAGCTCCCTGCAGCTCTTCGGTATGCAGGCAAGCATGGATTTGGAGGATGCAGGTTTCTCAGGAGCTGCACCGATCCCATTCTGCAGGTTCCTGCATCCATCCATCCGTGCATCTGTCCGCCCGTCCCTCCCCTCTGCAGCACTCTGAACCTCAACCGCTCTTTGAATACGGGGGCGGGCCACCTCTCTCACCTTAACAGAGATTTACAAAGAGCTTCTCCTCTTTCCTCCAAATTATTGTCAAGAGAAACGGCAGGCTGCAGAACACTTTTGCTGCCTAATTGGCCATTCAGTCCTTTCAAAAATTCAGCCGTTCGCTCGGAGAGCTGAAGGATGCTGATCTCTTCTGAAAGGCCTGGCCTTGGTTGTGCTGAACAAGGTGAGATCCAAAAAAATCCATGGTGACTGGTTTGTTGCCTAACAGTCTACATGAACTTGGCGGTGGGTTGTGTATTCAGAAATTATCCTTTGTAGGGCCTTGGAAATATTACAGAGCTGCTTCTCCCTGAGTTGTAGAATACTATCTTTCCATTATTAAAATGTATTAAAAATCCTTTGCATGCCGAGACACTGACTGAGATTTCCCTGCGCAAAGCAATAACGGAAAACAAATTAGCAAAACCAATGCAGGAAGAACATAATCCACCAGAGTGGAAGGTTTGCCCATAAAATGTGGTTTCATACCACCAAAGACTTGGATGAAAATAAGTCGTCTGAATACAGAACAAACTGCACAAGATACTGGGTGCCTTCAGCTTCCATTGACGTTACCGGCAAGTGAGAACACATTAATGTGCTCAGGATCCTCACAGCACTATGCAGGATCAGGCCTTTAGAAACTGGCTATTCATCACATTTAAATTGAATGTAATTGTCAGGGCTGAATAGCTAATTAGATTATTCTCTGTCTCTCTCAGTGAGAAAAGTGAAAGTGAGAAAGCGTAGTTAGATTATCACCAGGCCTCAGGAAAAAAAAAAATAAGGCCGTTGCATAACTATTCATACATTAGCAGGAAGAATGCAGGAATCTCTTGATTTAAACAGCAATTGTTTTCTGTTTCTCTTAAACTCGTGGAAATATTCTCTTAGTAAAACCACCTCTTCAGTTAATAGTACTCCTGTTTCAATACAGCTTAGCATCCCCCAGCAGTTAGACCTAGCAAGTCAAAACTTGCACATGGCTGACTCCTACCTCTCACCCTGACTTGATTTTTTTGATTTTGAGCTTGGGAGTCCATGAAAGGGCTCCCAAAGGATTCCCACGTTTATCTCATCAGCTTCTTCGGCTCTGCTCTCATGAAAGCCCGAGTGCTACTGACAGAGTAACTAGGGCTTATACAGCCCAGCTACCTGATAACGGTTTCAGCCCAAGACTCAAGACGGATCACCTGCTAGCCAACCCATAAAACGACTTGGTTATCAACCCCGCTGGCTGCAGTAGGCAACTCATGCCTTCAAGCTCAGCTACAAGCCCGCCTGTTTTCTCTCTCCCCTCCCCAAAAGGTCACCCTGATAGAGACAGGAGACAAGAAAGTAGAAACGGCCGTTTGGGTCACCGAGCTGGTCTTTTGCTTCGAATCCCACAAAAGTACTCTGAGAGGATGAGGAGACATTAGTAACATCTAAGGCTCCATGGAAACACACACTTTTCCCCTAATACTTTGTAATTAGCATACTTTTTGCTGTCTCGATGTGTCATCGCGCTAAGTAGGGTACCGGGAAGAACTCGCCCTCCATCCCAAAGTATCCAGACTTCTAACTTAGAAAACTGGCATATTCACTTATGTTATGCATTATGACTGAAGCCCTTGCTTACAATGCTACCAACGTTCTGATTGCATAGACTACCAATTACCTCATCCATTTCTTTTAATTACAAACTAATACCAAAGCAGAGACTGTACCCTTAAATGCAGTAGGAGGTACAAGTGAAGAAGAGAACCATCTCATTGCCTGTGCAGTTTCCTGAGCACCCAGACTAACCATAAGGCCACTCATTGAAAAGTAAGTTCCTTGGCACGCATTACAGATCAAAAACTAAACCATATTGGGCTGTATAAAGAGCAGCACAAAGACATCTGCACATTAATCGCAGCAGCAGTATCAGTTACAAATCTATTCGTCTTTGGTCACTGTCAAGGTAGAAAATACGTCCAGCTACTCCAAACGAGCTGTACATTTCAGGTCAGGGACTGTATGGCACGTTTACAATCAAATTGCGAGAGACACTTCCAGGTAATTACTTGAGACATTTCCATGCCAATATAGTGGTAAAAAGCTCCTAAATTACATAATTGTGAGGTTTTTTTCTCAGCAGATATTTGCTGCAAAGCCGGGGGGAGGTGTACGAGTGAAGCTTGTATTGAAACCAAGAATCTAGCTGTGGAGGTCTTAGTATCCCTGAAGAAGTGGTTTTGCTAACTTGCTTGCACACGGTCAAACCATGGTTGAGAATTTAAGGATTTTACCCACAAAAAAAAAAAAAAGAACCGTTCCCTTGAAAGGACTAACAATAACTGGGCTGTTTAAGTTTTAATATTAAACTTTATTCTTTAATAATGAGACATGATGTTCAGTGTTACAACTATTTTCAGACAATGGTTTAATTAAACATTTAATGAATGCGTCTCATTTCTTTGCACGAGCTTCACTCTAAACCACCAAGCTAATAATGTAAACATCACAGTTTGACTATTAAAATAATTGCTTTCACAAACACCGACCTCCTGGCAAACAAAATGGCCGGCACCTTGCATACAATGCACCCACAGTGCAGGGGTCCAATTTTAGCGTAAAACCCAATTTACAGTTGACCATCAGCTTTTAAAAAAAATCCTAGGCAAATGGTTTTAAAGACAGTGGTATTTTCACCAAATGCCTGGAGATTTGATTCAATTAATCAAGCAAATTTATAAAAACATCATTCATTTAACCAAACGACTGCCTTTGGGAGTTTCCCCCAAGCAGAGATGCAGCAGCAGCTTCGGGATGTTTCCTCAAACAAACTCTGGTGTCAGGATCAGATTAACCAAACCCGTGACCTTCCTTTAAGCCAAAGTCCTGTAGCTGTGGAGGATTTGTATCCAGCTAATGGAGTTTTTCTAGGAGTTAGTTGCTGTGGAAAGGACTATACATGAAAAAACATAGACGGACATTTCTTTTTTTTCCCCCTAGCTTTATAAGCAAAGAATTGAGTATTTTTGCAAAATGGTGACAAATTTTCAAGACTCCAAGTAAAAAAACCTTAGTGAAATGAGTTGTCAAAACATTTTGAAAATCTGTCAACAGCTCTAATTCTTAGAAACCATGATTCGGTGATGCTTGAAATATTGTCTTGTCCATGCTGAAGCAGCTAAACCACGTTCCTCGCTGCTTCAGCTTAGCTTTTTTTGTTTGTGGAAAGTTACCAGTATGCTTTCATATCTATTATGTGCTTCTTCAAGCTAATCGGCATCCCACCAGTGTCATCCTTTCATCGGCAGGACATCTCCAGAAAGGACACCACAGGCTCCAGAGTCAGTCGGCTTCTACTGCTTGGAAAAGATTCAGTCCTGTCACCCAAGGAAATAGCCAATTTTTCAGTCTCCACCTATGGTCCAAGCCATCACCCAAGAGGGGACAATGCATGGCATGGTGAAAATATGAGTTACACAAACTTTTCTAACCATCTTCCCACCAAAAACTTCACTGGCCTTTCACAGTAGGTGAAATTGCTGAGAACTCCAGAGAACTGGACCCTCATTTTTTAATGTTTTCAACAGAAAAAAGAAAAAAAAAAGGAACAGTCTTATCTCCCCTGCAAACACAAAAATACCAGGAATCCAAACCCCAATATCCAACTGCAGCAACATAATTCCCATGTATTCAGGTAAATTAGCTTGGATTTACAGCATCTGATACAGTGGATTGCAAGTAATCATTCCTGGATTACCGGAGTGGAAATTATTTCTAACTATAGCCATTGGCACTAAATGGTCCATATCTGACCTATTATATTAAGCCCTTGACTATCCATGGGAGACTTCCCGCTTGTTTTGATGGGCTTTTGATTAGGTCTGATATACTCCCCCCCCCCTTTTTTTTTTTGCTTCTTTTGTCCTTGAGATCTGCTATTACTTCCCACAGCTATTGGGTTTGTGATTTATTGGTTCAATTATTTTATTTTTATTTGGTTTTAGTATTTATAATGGGACACAACTGACTTTGAAATAGGAGCCACTTTTTTTCTTAAGGGTTGCATGTGGTATCGGTTGCCTTGAGCACAACAGGAGATCAGAAATCTTTGATACTTCTGGACACTTTCCTTCCACCTCTACAGAATGCTTTAGCACAAAAGCAATAATGGCAAAAAGCAAAGCTGAAACATGTTAGTGGCGACCAAAACATGATATTAGAGTACTTTGTAAACTAAGTTGTTGTGTTTTGTCTGTGGGCTTTTCCTAGGAAGCATAGGTGTAAATCCAAGGCATTTTCTTCACCTGGTGAGTACAAACAGTCTGTTAGGAAGGGAGGAAATTCTCCTGTTGCGGATGTAGCCAGAAGATAACTGCCAGTAACGTGAAATCTCAGGGCTGAGCAAAATCTCTCAGATCCAAAATAAGAAATAAATGGGTGAAGAACAGCTGTGGAGAAGTCCTAGCGATGGTAAATATCCATTTGCTAAAAGGCATCAAGTAGCTACCTTGAGGCAGCAAGGATTTTGCTGTACAAAAAATATAAAACTTAGGTTAAAAAACCCGCATAAACCAGTGAATAAACTCCTGTGAGACTGGCACTGGCAGCTGCAAACTGCGGGGAGTATTTGCTCTTCCAAGCCCAGATCTTTCCTACACGTGTTACCATCCCCTGCACACACGTTTGCAGGACTGGCATCACTCCCATCCTCTTTGCAATGCTATATCGGTGTGGATTCTCTTTTTTTTTTTTTTTTTTTTAAATACGAATGTTATTATTTACTACAAGTTTCTCAGGAAAGGACTGCAGTTCTTACTGCAGCCTAATGGATAAGAAAGGATATAGTGTTTGTTCCAAGCCAAACAGCAAAGAAAGAATCCACCGGCTTGGGAAAAAACCAAAAAAATCACCTTTCAGACGCTAGCTAAGATTGAATGGGCATTTGGCACCGAAACCAAAATTTATCATTTTCTTGGGTCTAACTTTGTGCAGCCCGAAAACTGGAGTCAGATCAGAAACACCAACTGGTGCGCTTAGAAACGGCTGAAATTAATTAATTAGCGCTCCACCGACCACCACCAGCTCCCTCAAAACCACCTCTCTGGGCGCCGGCCACGGAGAATAAGGTTTTAAAGCTACAAAAAAAAAAACCCAAACCACAAACCCTCCGCAACGGCAAGGCGCATCGCACACATGATGGAGAAGGGGGAGCAGCCTGCCTTTGCCGTGTCCCCCCATTCCCGGGCGTACCCGGGCCGGGGGGGGGACCGGCAGCGGAGACCCGGGGAGCGGCGGGCTGGGCAAGGCAGGGCAGGGCAAGGCAGGGCAAGGCAAAGCAAGGCAGGGCAGGGCAAGGCAAAGCAAAGCAAGGCAGGGCAGGGCAAGGAAAGGCAGGGCAAGGCAGGGCCGCCCCGCCCCGTCCCTCCCCCGGGCCGGGCCCGGCGGCACCCCGGGGGCGCGGCAGCAGCACCGGCGCCCCGGACCCGGCGGGAGGGCGGGCGGCGGCGGCGGCAGCAGCAGCTTGGGGGCCGCGGGGGGAGCCTTCCCGCCGGGGATGCGGTTCCCCGGGGGGCCGCGCCGCACGCTCCCGCCCTCCGCCCGCCGTCGACCGGGCGCCGAGCGGAGCCTCCGCCTCCCCGCGGCGGTTTCCCCCGCGGCGGGGCCGCCGCCGCCGCCGCCGCCGCCCCGCATGGCCAGAGCGAGCCGGCCGGGGCCGCAGCAGCCCACGGCCCCGGGGGCGCGGGGCGTCGGGCTGAGGGCGGGCGGGCGAGGCCGGCGGCCCCGGGGTGCCGCCGCCACCGCCGCCAGCCGGGCGGGCAGCCCCGCCGGGGGATGAGTCAGAGCCGCGGCCCCTGCAGCGAAGAAACCGCCGCCGCCGTCGTCGTCGCCGCCGCCGCCCCGGGCTCCGCGCCGCGCCGCATGCCCGCGCCCCCCGCCGCGCCGCGCCCCGGATGATGCCCCCGCGGGGGGCGGCGGGCTCCTGCCGCCGGCGGCGCCTGGCTCCCCTCAACGAGGACAACGGGCGGTTCCTGCTGCTGGCCGCCCTCATCGCGGCGTACCTCAGCGCCGGCGCTACCGTCTTCTCGGCCCTCGAGAGCCCGTCGGAGGCGGCGGCGCAGCTCCGCTGGAACCGGACCCTCCACAACTTCAGCCGCATCTTCAACATCAGCCTGCCGGAGCTGCGCGCCTTCCTGCGGAGCTACGAGGCGGCCATGGCCGCGGGCATCCGCGTCGACGCCCTGCGGCCCCGCTGGGACTTCCCCGGCGCCTTCTACTTCGTGGGCACCGTCGTCTCCACCATAGGTGAGCCACGGCCCGGCCGCCCCCGGGACCGGGGCCGGGGCCGCGGGGGGGGGATGCTGCGGCCGCGGGGCGGTCGTTATAGCGACCAAAGTTTGGGGAGAGCCGCCGGCGCGTTGCTACGGCAACCGGGGCTCTTGCAGCCGCGGGGTGGGGGGGAATAGGGGTGTCCGGGTCCCTGTGTCCCTTCACCGCCCGCCCCGGCGCACGGAGCCGGGGACCGGCGCTGGGCCCCGCTCCGGTTGCCGCTGGGGCCGCAGACCCGCTGACCCGTCGCGGCAGCCGGTGCCCCGGGGCCGGCCGCTGCGGGAGCCCCGTCCCTCCCTAGCAAAGTTTTGTCGCCGGTTGAGAGGTTGCACGGTTGGGCTTCAACCGGCCCGAAGGAGGGAGCGGGGCTGATCGCATCATCAGCCCTGCCCGCTCCCCGGTGGTCGAACGGCTCGTAACCGGGAGAGGCGGCGCGGGGCGGGGGGGGGGGGGGGCTGAATAGGCACCGGGCTACCGAAGATGCTGGACCAATAGCCCAGGCTTTGGCGGTGCCCGACCGCTGCACTCGGTGCTGGTTTTAACTGCTGGCAAAGTTAAGGTGCGTGTGGGAATAAAGGCAGAAGCTCCACGAAGCCGTATGTCTTCTAGCCGTGCCGAAATACACATTCTCGGTACATCGCTGGCTGCCGCTGACTGCGGTTACTCGCTATCTGGTAGGTGTTTAGGAAGAGCAGCGCTTTATGAGCAAATGGTGAGTTTAGGGGGGTGGAATTTTTTTTTTTTCTGTACTCTAAAATTACTATTTCTTACTTTTTTTACTCGAAATTTTTTTACTCTACAAATACCATTAAGAACTGCCGTGTGGGAGATTGGCTTGAAGTAAAGCTGTGGCTATCTGCTGCTCTCGGAGTATAGCTTGGGAAGCCCTGTCCCTGGGGAAACAAGATCTTTACGGATTTTCTCTCTCTGCCAGTTTTTAAGTTTTGTAACAAGCCAGTTGTCTTGGGGCTTCTGAGCATAAGTGTCATGCTTTCCCTTTATTAGAGAGGAAGAAACAGCTTGTTATTGCACTTACATTCATTAGGTTCAGAAAATGTTTTATCAATAGTGACTAATCTGTATAATAGAGTCGTGATGGTGACTACAGCAATGTTGTCAAGTATTGTTACTTTTTGCATTGAATAATTCAGTTAACTTTCCCTTTTCAAGTACATTCAATAGCCCAGTCATTAAAACACCATTTTAATTAAGCGTTAGGCCTTCTTCATCACAAAAGCATATATTTTTAAGGGTTCATTACAACAGACCTGAATGGATGGACAAAAAAAGTCGGTATATTAACAAACCCACTCTTTCCTTACACCTGCTGTAGCGAACAGAGAAATCTTCAGGTGACGTGTAAACGCAGATCCATTCACTCCTCCGCCAGCCCTGGCTTTTCCTCTCTGTGGTTGTTGAAATGTAAAATGTTTCCCCTTCATTTGCAAGCGTTTGTTTGCATCTCCACTTCATTGCCCTGTCTGCAGTCATTTGTACCTGGGAGGAGGGAATGAGAAACTCAGCAGGGTTTTTTTGGCAATCTTGACAGGTGTAAACGGCTGAACCCAGAATTCTGTTTCACATACTCCTGTAGCGCAACCGAGGCACCAATCTCTTTTTATAGCCAATAATGTCTACGTCTCTCACATGCGAGATGGAGGCTGAAGAGTGTTTTTCCCCAGCTGCAGCAAAGGCCGGATTCTGCCAAGCGTTCCCCTGAGTAGTACCTTCGCTTGGCATCCTACCTGCTAGTACTTACTCCTGGATTACTTCCACTACTTTGCGTGAGTTCAACGAGCCTGCTGCGGAGCAAGGTTTTGCTCTGAGCGAGGAGATGCAGGAGAAGGAGGAGATGCAGGAGAAGGTGGCTCGAAGCGAAGCCGAGTTGTGCCTTGGGGCACGACGAAGGCCATGGCAGAGCCGCCGTGCCCAAATGGTAGGTGTCAACGTGTCGCCTGGGGGAGCAGTTCCAGAGCCGTTCCTTCATGGTCCCTTTGTTCCCTTCCAGTCAGCTCCTTTATGTACCTGGAGTACCTTTGATTCCACTGTCAGCTCCCATACCATATTATCCTGGTTCAGAGCAATTTCCCTTGCCTTCGTGTCACACTTAATTGACGAGGAGAATGCTGCCTTGACTCCACCTCGCCAAGAACTACCAGACATCTAGAGTCAAAACAGCTCGCCTTCCTCAACAACTTCATCAGTTACATGTGTCAAAGCAACTTTATTACTCCAGCAAAACACGCTCCTCTCCTAGTGACGCATCGGAAAGCTTTCTTACTGCTTAACAAACAGCACGTAGATGCCATGTCTGTCAAGGGTAAATCACCCACAGGTTACTCAGCCTTTTCTCTGTAGAGGATTCCAACTTACAGAAAACTCGCTGGGTCTTTTCAAGTCCTCACTGTGCTCTCACTGGTTTTAATAAAACTACTAAATCCTTCGTAGGTAGGCATCGAAATACAGTCACCCAGGGACAGGGCTGCAAGTTTTTCTGGGGTTTGTGTAGGCTGAACAGAGGGAGGGAGACTCCAACTCTTCATCCTTCTGTGCACACAAGGGTTAGGCACAGTGGGGCTTGGAGAGAACTGCTCCGTCCACCCTCCTCGAGCAGGGCTTCTGCAGAGCCGAGCAGCAAGCCTGCGTGAGGTGCTTTGTGTCCTGTACTTCCCTGGCTGCAGTTCTGCAGCTTCCCTAATTACACAGGGACGTAATCAAACCCTCTGGGTGAGAAACATGTTAGTGGGGTCTTTAAGAAATGGGAGAGAGAGTTAAAATGAAATGTTAAGTCTAATCTTAAAGCGTTTTCCTGAATAGCCCACAAAGCGAGTGGCTTACAACACCCCCTCGATAGCACTCTGGGCATTCGTTTTTTTATTATTGCATTGTTTGTGGTTGCATAATGAAATGTTGAGTCCATTTTTCATTAGCCACATCTCGATTTTCAGAGCTATATAAGAAAATTCTTCAGTCTAATTTCTGATCGCTTGCTGTCAGTCTACATCATTTATTCAGTCATTATTTTGCACTCCAAAAGGTATTCTTTTGTAGGCAATTACTATTATTATTGTTCTGATTTCTTTAAAGAGCAGCTAGGTGAAATTTATTCTTGATTCATTGGTCTAACTGGCAGTAGACTTTGTTTTTCAGTCGAGTTTTTTCCTTCCTTCCCCAAATGAAAATCACAAATAGTTCCCAGCACTTTGTTAAAGACTGAAAGCAAAGCATCACTCAGACCAGTTTTCTTCCTGCTAAAATGTTGCAGAGTACAGCATAATCCATCATAGCTTTCCCCATATTCTAGTAGCACAGATTGATTCTGCCTAGTGCATCAGGCAACTCTGGGATGCCTGAAGCTCTGGATTTCTGACTCAGTCCATGAGTCTAGACTCTGTAACCAGATTTTTTTCCTCCCTTAAATGTTAGAATAAACATTAGGTGCCTATCTAGTAAGACATGTTGAGACATCCACTTACTAAATTTGGATTTTAAGCTTCTTACGTGTAAGTACATGTTTCAAAAATCAAGTGATACAATTGCTTTATCGAAATCCATACCATAAAAAACAAGGTCAAAAGAAGTACTGCAATATGTAAAAGTGATTTTTTCAACATAATATTTTTAAAAAGCACCTTTACTGCAGGTGCATTGCTTTGGGAGGGAACATGTCGGGGTTACAGGTGCTCGAGAAGGGCTGCTGGGAAGAAGAGGTGCAAAGATCTTCCCTCTGTACAGCTGTGCGAGGGTTACAGGTGTTTAGGGCACAGTCTATAGGTGTGAGCAGGACTGTTCATCTTTTCCTTATCCGCGAGGTATCCTGTTAAATGACTCAGTATTTGTGTGGACTGACAGCTCCACCCAAAGGGATGGGTTATCTCAAAGAGATAAGGCGGTGAGATGAGACGTAGGGCTTTGAAACTGCATGAAGAAAGGCCACGTAATGAGAGACATAATATTTGGTATTTTCTACCAGCTAACTAACCAGCTCCTGGCAGCTGCTCTCTCCTTGCTTGGGATGTTGGCTGGGTTAGACCTTCTTCTCCCTGGGTCCTCCGTAGGGACCCACCATACCCAGCACATCATTTCTGTGGGTGCTCCACAACCTAGGTACCATAACCACTCACTTCTAAAATACCCTCTGGCTCTGTGTCATAGTCTTTTGAGAAAATCTGGAGGTCCAGGTGTGCTGAAAGCCGTAATTCAATGGAAGTGATGTGCTAAAGACTGTTGGACAGCTCGGCAAGTGCATGGTCAGATGTTGGGCTAGGAGCCAGGGAGCGAGCCTGCCTGAGAGCAAGCACTTCACATGGTAATTTGGCAAGAAATTCCACAAATAACCAAGGTGGTCTGAAGGCTTTAAGGGGAAAATTTTTGAGCTGAATTTGAATTTGAGCTGCAGCTGGGGACGGTTCTGGCTCTCTGCTCTCCGTGAATGCAATTCCACTGTCCATACGGCCAACGCAAACCGAAAGGCGACAGTCACACCAGAGTGTGCACCTGATCAGCATCAGTGTTACGCTTTTTTAGGGCTCTGCAGTTCTCTGAGGCTTGTGCAGGCAGCTTTTGCAGAGGGTTCAAATTAGGAGGGAGCAGTTGCCTCCAGAGCTGACCTTCTTGAAGTTAAAAAATAACCAAACAAAACCCAAACGAGAAAGCAGTTGGAGGAGCAAGCAGTATTATTAAGCTGCAGTGTCAGGTTATTTGTCTTTGCCATCCTATATGCGGTCTGCAGGCAGCATGGGAGCGTGTTTCAGCTTGGTCTGCTGCGGCCAGATCCAATTCCTTAGGCGCATGTGATGTTTGGATCAATGTGCCGGTGGATTTCCGAAAGTTATTTTCTCACTTGGGTAGTCTTGACAAAGAACAGAGAGCAAGAGGCTCAGAGGTCAGCAGGTCAACGGTCAGCATATTTCTGTGGAGAGAAGTCATCCTAGAGTCATCTTCCTCAGGTGAAGACCTGGCACCATAGCAATGTTTTCTACTTGCCGTAGCTGCACGGGAGTATTAACTTCTTTGGGTACCACTGATAGGCATTTCCTAAATGTATGGGCTTAGGTTGGGTGCTCCGAGCAGAAAAGTAATCTAAATCACAGCTTCCCTTCCTGTAGTGGAGAGCAGCAATAGGAAGCTCTACTTGGAGTACATCCATGCAATTACACGGGTGACTTGAGGTGTCCCTGCTGAAGGGTTGCGATGAAATAATCTTGATCCTAAATTTGTTGGGTTTTTATTCTAGAAGGCGGGAGGGAGAAACCCCAGTACTTTAAATACAGCCCTTTTTAAAAGAGAAAAAGTTTTCTGAAAATATTCTTTTAATCAGTTTCAGTACTGCTTAGGGTTTACCTGTCCCTGTAGGGTTATGACAGACCCAGAAAATGAAGCTATTGATGTGCTTCAGTCATCTAAACTGAGAGATTTCTACAGAGCACATCAGCTCAGATTAGTTAATCTTAAGAGTTTCAGAGGTTTCTTAAATATTAAACCCTAGCTATGAAACCGAATGTTTCAAAACACTAACATCAGTACAATGGAGATCTAATTGTTGTTTTACGGCCAGAGAAGTTAAGTCGAGGACAACCAAATCGCACTTCTTTTTGGTGTGGCTGTAGAGTTTGGGGTGCTTAGCTGGCGCACTGAAACCTGGGCTCTCCAAACTGAACGTCAAGCACCACAGCATCTCAGAGCAGTCACCCAAAAAACAAAGCCCGTCTGTAACATCAGGGAATAAAGAATTTGCCCAGCATCACGTGAGATAGGGTCCCTCTCGCTCGGGTGGTTGAAGGAGCAAGGTCTCCTTAGTGGGTACGTACCTCCCGCTTAGCACGACGTTCAGTCTGGCCTTCAGTGATAGTCCTGCTGGGCAGCAAATAACCTGTGTTTCGGTTCCCTGTGCATTTAGAAGAGCCTGGAGATGTGATTGCAAACCAAACGTTGGCGGGCCAAATTACCACTTTGACAGCTCTCCATCCGCAGAGGTGACACGCGTGGCTCCAGCCAGTCCGTCTGTATTACTAAGCATCCTCCCCGTAAATCTGTTATCGCACCTGTAATAGCAGTGAGGGATCGTAATTTACTGGGCTTATCAGCTGCCCTGTTTTCTGCAGGCTCGTAAATCCAAATCCTGCCTGAAACCCTGCGGGCTGTGTTCCCATGGCGCCTGGCCAGTCCCTAGCCTCTGCTCTCCCCCTTTGCTCTCCTGGGGATATTCCCCCTTTCCTTCTCTTACAGCTTTTCTAACGCTCCATGGTCACCTGCCTTTCCCAGGCACTCTTAATTTCTCCAGCTTCTGCTGCCTTCCTCCCAATTAGCATGCCCTGCTCTACCGATGTTTTGTGTGCTTGATTAAATTTTAAATATTTGTTTGATGTCTTTGCAGTCTTTCAAGTTAATAACTACCAAAGGAGTAAAAAGTAAAGCTTTACAGTTTCTTTCTGTTCCTCTTCACACCTGTCCCTCTTCCCTCGTGTTGATCCTGCTACTGGCCCTTATTTGTTTTTTCAGTCTAACTATTTCTTCCTTCTCCGGTTGTCTTCCGTTTGACACAGATCATACACACTTCATCATTTTTTCTCGCTTTTACTGATCGATCATCTTTGCAAGCACACCGTCTTGCTTTTATGTGAACTTTAATTGCTCTTCATCGTGGGGAGAAGAGGAAGACAATTATAGGATAGATCTGTTGGCAATTAACTTCACGTAACAATATCCATTCCTGGTGGTGTGCTGGAAAATACAATGTCATTTATTTTAATGAATGCAGTATTACCTTCTCTTCGCAGCTGTTGAAGTCAATGAGAATTTCACCTCTTGCCGTAGTAGCATCAGGTTTAGAGCAACAGAAAACCAACTTGGAACATTTCATCTGCAATTTTTAGTATGAAGACAGCTTGATATTATTGGAAACATAGCCTGTACCCATGATGCATATAAGCCTTGCTTACCTTTATGAAAAGAGACAGTTTTCATAGTGTGTCAGCACCAAGTGCATATCTGAGTGCATTTTGAGAGAAGATGGGTAAGGACAAAGATTAGGGTTCATGCTGGTGAATATTTGAAACGTGAAAGTCCTCCTGAGCGCCATAAATCTTAGAAGTGATAACAAAACCTTTTGTCAATAGAAACACTTAAGTAACAAACAGAATTATAATCTAAGGGGCAATTGTATAGCAATCCAAACAAATCAAATATGTTTAATTTTATATCTCCCCAATAGCCTGCTTCTGCTGAAGTCAATAGTAGACCTGTCTACAGAGCTTTAGGAAATCCCACCTTGCTTATTTTATTGGCACACTAGGTTTATAAAACAAATGTAGGTCTGATGTTGGCCAGCACTTGTCATTACTGTTAAGTAGTACATCTCCCTGGGCTCAGTGGGTCTGTTGATGGCAATGGGTGGTATACCTGGCTATAGGCATCAGAAGGTTTCAGTGAGTCTCTCTTGAATCAAATGAGAAGTAGAATGAAAATTAAATCTAATTGCATTAGATGAGGCAAAGCATTAGCAGCCTTTTCAAGTAATTAAAGCTTTGGAGTGGAATAAAATAAGACATTGAACAGTTTGATGTTAACGTATGGGATTACTTATATGAGTGAGGCACTGCTATTGCTCGTGTTTAAAAACCCATAGTAAGTGTCCTTACTCATTGATGAAAAAAGCAGTAATACCTTGATAACAGTTGTAGCCCCACAGTGATTCCTCAAGGAATTTTGACCTTTCTGAGCTTGTACCACTGCAGCTTCTTCCCCGTTAGAAATGATGGACTGAATGTTCACATTCATTCTCAAGTCTTATGCAAGCAAATCTAATCACGGCAGAAACAGCAACTAGGGGAAATCTGCCCACGTGAGAACTGGGTGAGAAACTAATTCAGTAAATTTCAATTAAAAAGAAGCCCACATAAAATCGTTTTGGTTATTCATTATTGAATATTCTGTCATCTCTTTGCTCAGACTGAGTATTGTGCAAGCAATGTATTTATCTTCTGAGGATAAAAAATACAGTGTCATTTGTGCTGAATGTGTATGGAGTCAAGTCTACTTCAAGCCCTTTGGGGCTGGAAATGACTGCGGTATAAAGATCTTAAATCTAAATTGTGATTTTAGTGAGAGGGGCAGAAAGAAGCTGTTTGATAAAATGATTTGTCCATTTACAAAAGCTGCTACTGGCAGAGCTGCAAGGACCAGGAAAATCTCAGATAAAATCAAAAGCTCAAAATGATCTTGATAAAGTGGCAAAGTTGTTCAGTATCATTAAATTTAAAAGTAGTCAAGGGAAATGCATACTAAGGAAGGAAGAGTTAAATGCAGAAATTTTAAATTGAGAAGTAACTTAGTCAGCAGCCCTGTCACCCTGTATTTGTACTACAGTTACTTAAAATTAGGTCTTTGTGCCTTCGTGAATGAATTAGAACAGCTGCCCAAGCAAAAAGATACTTCAGAATTTGCTGCTTTGCTTTCAGCTGGAACTTTTTGAAATAAGGGACCCATGAAGGCATATTTAAACCATTAAGAAGTCAAGGTAGATTTATCAGAGCTTTTTCATTAAATTGTAACTGTAGAAGTTTGTACAGAGATTTGGAAAAAGACTGACCAAACAGTGGAAAATACATTTGTATGTTTAGGGTCTTTTTATCCTATAGGTCCATCTTTATAGGCTAACTCTTTTTAGAGCAGAAGAGCTGAAACAGCTATCAAGAAATAGATGTTCTCTAAATACCTACCTACACAAACACCAGTGGCAGAAGAAAAACATGCTGCAAGTCTGTTGTTTAACCCACTCAAAAGATAAGCCGGTGATTTAACCATTTGACAGCCTTTTCCATCTGTAAGGCTTAGAAAGCCCAGGAGTGACACCTTGTTTTATCAGACTTCTCATGTGGGGAAATATGACATACACCCAAGATTGCTTGTGGAATTCAGATAATACTATTTGTTAGCCTGAAAGGAGAAGTATTGTGAGATGTACTGGCACTGGAGTGGCAGTACACATGCAAGTATTCTTTTGAAGCTCATAATGTCTCAAGAATATAACATTTGGATGCCATTATTCTTTTTTCCTTGCAGTTCAGTAAAAAAATTTTGCACAACCTTGGGTCTACTCAGGCATCTGAAATGCAACTGCAAGTTTCAATAAACGGCAAAAGCAGGTGTGAATGCTAATGTTTGAAACAGTCCCTTTGAAATGATGCAGAATAAGCTTTTTCCTGTTAGGGTGTTGCTTAGAGACACAATTATCCACACAAAAACCATAGGAAAATAAGAGTGGAAGCAGCTTTAAAGGATGAAGAATTAATATTGCAAGAGAAATCAACTTTTAAAACAATGTTCACCTGGAATCATATCATCAGCTACATGAAGACTGTAGGAAGGTCAGAGGAGATGGCAGCGTGTGGCTTCAGATATTGGGCACATCTCGAGAGAGAGAAGGAATTGGCCACTTTTGGGGTCCATGAGCTATACCTTCATGTATATCTGTGTTTATTGAGACAGACTTTGTGTATTTCTTGGTTATCAATGCTTTTGTTTTCTGCAGGTTTTTGAAAATAATTACTCTAAATGCAGGGATGTTTCCTTTGTCTGATAGTGTCGCAGAAACCTCTGTGTTTCAGCTGAGGTTTGGTAGTGTGGTGAGCCAAGGCAGATGATTCTGCACACAACCTGGAATGTGAGCTGGGGTTTGATACGGCCCCGACAGCTGTTAACGCAAGATTTTGATGACCTTTAGCCTCTAATGCAAGGAAGAGTTTTTCCACAGTAATATAACTTAAACAACTGAGGAGCATGTGGGCTATACTTTTCCCTTATTAACACCACCACTGTTTCAGAAAATATTATAGCAAAATGGTTTTCCCCAGCTGTTAGGATAAGGAAAGAAAACCAGAGACGGGTCCCTGCAGTCATCAGGTGTGGAGGCAGCCACAAGCAGCAGCTCTGGGCTAGCTTGGATCAATTCACAACGAGACAGACTGCAACCAAAAGAAAGAGCATCCTACTTTCATCCCCTTTTTCTGGAAGTCTTCCTTTGTGAGGTGGTTTAGCACTAATTTAGCCAACACTAACCTGTATTCTTTCTGTTTTAACAAGCCACTAGAGCACTCCAGCTGTGCCAAGGGGCAGAGTAACTGACAAAACAAGAGGGGGTTTAGTATCATCTTGCTTAAGATTTGCCCAAGAAAGGTAGCATAAAATGAAGAAAATAGATTCAGTCTTGATTTTTATGACTGTAAACCAGAGTCTGGCCCCAAGAGTTTAGCAGAGAAGAAGATTATATTATTTATAAGAGCAATAAAACCTGAGGCACTGGAAGAAAGTTTATTTATGAACAATATGTTAATAGAGAAGGAAGATCGTCACACCACAGGGCACCCCCATCCCTTTACAGTCGAGAGTCAGCAAGAATAATGCCAGCTTGTAGGTCCTGACTTTCTTTTTCTCTCTTCAGTTTGAATTTGTACTTTTCTGATTTTCCTCCTTCTCTGAGCTTCATTCTCCATCATCTCCTTCTAGGAGAGGGCCCCTGTCCCTCATTAGAAACTGTATTCTGTTGCAATAGAAAACCCAAACGTAAGCTTGCCAAAGATTTCAAACCTCAAGCCCATGACCCTCCCCATGTGTTCCCTCTTCGGGGGGGCTGCTTAGCAAAACCTCGCACCAGAGCTGCTGCTGGCTTGGCACAAGTCAGTCCCTGTTTCCTTGTACAACATGCATAAAGGAACAGCCAGCCCCAGCAAGCGAACCATAAAACTGATTTAGAGACACTTCTGCTTCTTCCTCGGCTTGGTTCTGTGCCAAAGCAGCTTGGCCAGACCAGACGATTAGCCTCCTTCTGTATTTATTGGGCTATGTCTTTATGATAATGGCATTTAGTAGTGAGCAACGGTGGGCTTGTTTGGTTAGTCTTTGGTATGCACTTTCTTCTCACGCTGTGCACAGAAAGGGCAACATGCAGTACAACTCTGAAAAAAAGCTTGCCAACTTCTGGTAAATGAATAGAGCAAGACTACCGCTGCTGTTGGTGAAGCTGAAGCCCTAGTGTTTCTCTTTTTAAGGTCATTTATCACTCAGATTTACAAAAGTTAGGCCACTTGAGCTGATAAATGTGCCTGCTGAGTACTCACTAGAAATTGAAGATCTTTCTTGGAAAGCTCAACTAGAAGGTGTCAGCGTAGAAAAACACACTCAGGAGACGTGCTGCAAGGAGAAGGTAAACGTACATGAGCAGCCAGCTTTTGAGAAGGTTATTCCTCTCGGCTTTCCTGGGGGATCTCAGGGGGTACCCCAATGCCTTAGACCCCTGTCAAGGTGATAACACCCTTACTCCTCTCAGGTCCAGCATATCCTTCACCCTAAATACGTTGTTCCGGCTCTGTCACGCAGGATGCCTTTTCCGTAGGGCATGGGTCCCCTCCTCACCGGCCTCCTGACGTGGCCAGGTATCAGCCACACACAGCAGCACCTCCGCGTGCAAGTACCCTGTGTCCTAGGTCAGGCTTCGTATTCCCATCTTTAGGGGATTTCACAAGCCAGAGGTTTCCTTGCAACTTCTTAGCCCCTGACCATCTGACCTGTCCCCTTCCTAGCAGAGGACATCCTTCACCACCTTCTCCCCTCCAAAATTTCCTCTCCAGAGCACCCAAGTCCCCTCTTCAGTCCCAGGATCACAGCCACCAGTGCCTCCAGTAACCTCCGCAGCCCTCTCCATCACACCGCTCCCTGCTGCAGGTACCTCCTGCCCCATTCCCGCGGGGCAGCCCCTCACGGCATCCTGCTGCTCTCCGGGGATGCCCACGAGTGCAAACCCCTTGCCCACGAGCAGAAATCACAGCTTGCCAGAGGAGCTGGGGTATCCTGGCATCCCTGCCCCGATGGAGCTGCCCCGCCACCGCCCAGCCCTGGGCAAAAGGCGCTGCTGCCCGGTCATGTCTCTCGTCCTCACCCAAGTCACTGTTGGGCATAATTTTAGGTTTGTCTTTGTCGTTCACCGCTACAGAAAAATATTGTTACGTCTCAGCCTCTTTTTATACCCTTCACATGTACCTGGTAACTTAACAAGTATTTATTAGCTTTGCCTTTTAGTTATTTAATGTCACGGTTGCCAATTTAATAACTTTTTTTTTTTCAAGGAAGCTTAGGCTATTTTAGGCTCACAATTCTATTAGCTCTTTTAAAAAACAGTGTACTTTAAAGAGGAATGAAAATGTGGCCATGACCTTTTAGGCTGTGGTTTAAATCACAGACAGCAGAGAAATGCTGAGGGTGATCGATTCTGGTGTTCACTGATGTTATGTGTAGCAGCGCTTTGGATAACCAATAACCTGATCACGGTTGTGTGTAAACAGAATAAAATTGGTACTGTGGAAAGCCTTTAATAATTGCCTGCAGCTCCTTGAAACTCCTTAATGTTCAATTAATCATCTCCTGGCTCTGTTCTGCCAGCGTGGCTCCTTTTGTGTAGCAGTTGTCTCAAACACCTGACTAATAATTCAGCGGTGGGAGATGTAACAAGGAGCAACAGTGGTCACCTGGATGGTTTTTAACTACATTCATCGAGTTTATCATGGTGCTCTTTCAGGTCACAGAATAGATTGGGCATCTTTTCCCACAGTCCCTGGGGGATTGGGTGCATGTATGCACATTTTTATGTACTGAACAGTCATAGGAGTTAGGGAAAAAAAAGTCATAGATAGATAGATAGATAGATAGATAGATAGATAGATTGATTGATTGATTATGGGAGTCAGTCCTTAGTTGCATAGTCACTCAGTATTTTCTCCATGGGGTATCTGCTCTAGTACATGGGTCACCAAGGACTGCAAGCTTGTGTATGATACAGGTTAGCCAGCCCTAAAAACTGCAGTGTATCTCCTGTCTTCAGACATAGCGTGGATCTGACTTAAAAGTGTCTTAATGCACATATTAGCCAGTGTGCATTAGCGGACAGACCGCTGCTGTTCAGGAGCGCTGTTTAATATCTTTGTCGGCGACGTGGGCAGTGGGATGGAGTGCACCGTCAGCAAGTTTGCTGACAACACCAAGCTGTGTGGTGTGGTCAACACGCTGGAGGGAAGGGATGCCATCCAGAGGGACCTTGTCAGGCTTGAGAGGTGGGCCCGTGCGAACCTCATGAAGTTCAACAAGACCAAGTGCAAGGTCCTGCACATGGGTCAGGGCAATCCCAAGCACAAATACAGGGTGGGCGGAGAATGGATTGAGAGCAGCCCTGAGGAGGACTTGGGGGTGTTGGTTGATGAGAAGCTCAACATGACCCGGCAATGTGCATTTGCAGCCCAGAAAGCCAACCGTATCCTGGGCTGCATCAAAAGACGCGTAACCAGAAGGTCAAGGGAGGTGATTCTTCCCCTCTACTCCACTCTGGTGAGACCCCACCTGCAGTACTGTGTCCAGCTCTGGGGCCCCCACCATAAGAAGGACATGGACCTGTTGGAGCGGGTCCAGAGGAGGCACACCAAGATGATCGGGGGCTGGAGCACCTCTCCTATGGAGACAGGCTGAGAGAGTTGGGGTTGTCCAGCCTGGAGAAGAGAAGGCTCCAGGGAGACCTTATAGCAGCCTTCCAGTACCTAAAGGGGCCTACAGGAAAGATGGGGAGGGACTTTTTGCAAGGGCATGTAGTGATAGGACAAGGGGTAATGGCTTTAAACTGAAAAAGGGTAGATTTAAATTAGATATTAGGAAGAAATTCTTTACTGTGAGGGTGGTGAGGCACTGGAACAGGTTGCCCAGAGAGGTTGTGGATGCCCCATCCCTGGAAGCGTTCAAGGCCAGGCTGGATGGGGCTTTGAGCAACCTGGTCTAGTGGAAGGTGTCCCTGCCCATGGCAGGGGGGTTGGAACTAGATGATCTTTAAGGTCCCTTCCAACCCAAACCAGTCTATGATTCTATGATTCCAGATAGTAATCTAAATAAGATCAAATGTGATTGCACAGCAACTTCTATATTAAAGTCTCTGGCAATGGAAAAGCTCTAAAAAAATTTACTGTTTGAGCCCAAAGGGGGGGTATCTTAATAAAGCAGACCGACAAAGATATTAAAGGGAAAGTAAGTTTTTCATTTGTAGTCTGAAAACGTAAAGCCAGGTGGAAGAACTGCCTCGTAGTATTCTCACTCGTTGGGTAAAAGCAGCGGATGCAGCAGAAGTTTTCCATCTGCGGCGGTTTTGTCAGCTCTGAGCTGTGACCCTGTATCCAAGGCAACTGTGTCTGGTTGTTAGGTGGTGAGGAGCTATAGAACAAATAAAAGGTAGTTGTGAAATATACAGGTATGACTCTATCAGGGACAATAATGATGAAATGCTAACAGGTAGAAAAGGGGTTGAAGGGAGCACCAGAACCCAGATACAGAGTTCAGAATATGATATTTTGTTCCTTGCTATGGTACACGTGTTAGTCATAAATATATAAAGATCAACCAAGACTATTGGAAAGCCGTGAAGTAAAGCAAGTACAGAACAGACATGAAACAAAATTGGTTGCTCTTAGTTTATCTGTCTCTGTTCTGTAAACCCCATCTCTTGGGGACCAGTCCGGTAAGAGCTTAGGCTTTATGTTGCAAGAACTTCTTTCCCTCTGGAGGCAGCATTCTGGTTATAGTGGTTTTTTGTTTATTTCTGAGAAATCATTTGTTTTAAAAGTTATATTCAACAATTTTAGTTTCTTTTGATTCCTTTAAATGTAGCTGCATTATATAATGGTATAGAGTTGATACTACTCTCATGATCTAAGTGCTGTTACACTCTGGTATTTAAAATGATTGCTCAGTTGTGCTGACTTGCTGTATGAGCCAAGTCCCATGGCAGAACACTTGCATAAGAAGAGCTGAGGGGCTGGCTGAAAGAGCCAGGGGCACACGATGCCATGTTAAAGGCTGGAAGACTTTCTTGTGTTCAGTTTTTGAGGTGGCCAAAACTTTTCCCCATCTTGGGGTAAATAAATCTTTACTGGAAAACTGTTGCCCCTTTTAATCTCAAAATACGGTAGCACAAGGTAATTGCCAAATCAATTGGCCTGAGAGAAGAGCTCACAGGTACTAAAACTGCTATTTCTTTTTGTTTTCTGGCATTAATCATCTCTTTTACCCATAAGAAAAGGGATAAAAGAATAGAAAGCAAGAGCAATAGGAAGCATATCACAAGTTTGTCCAGTTTCACTACTGCTTGAATCCATCACCAGCTTAAGTAAATTAAAAATCCAGGTGAGCAGAATAGTAACCACAAAACCTATTATGCCAGTCAGGATGAGGGACTCATTAGTTGCCAGCACTTACCCATGAGAGGCTGCTGAAGGATAAGTGTTATCTGAGAGTTTTTATCAGCTCATCTCTACTAATCCTGTTTGTTTGGGGAGAAGAAGTATCAAACAGCTGAAATTAATGCTGCCATGCATCTTGTATCTGAAGTGGTGGGTCAGAGTGGGGCAGAATTAGCATGAGGGACGTTGAAATATTGTGTCTGAGCCACACAGAATCAACCCCGAGGTACCCGTACAATACGTGTCAGGGCCATGAAGAATGCAAAGCACCGTTGTGCTTCTTTCCTTGTACTGTCTCAGAAGCACAGGCAGTTCTGGATGAATTTGTTTCATCTAGGAGTCATGATGTACTTAGCCTTGAGCAGAGGCTGAGCTCAGAGGTGTTGTACAGAACATACCAGGACTAACCCCTCGTGGTCCAGGTGGTGCCGAAGGGACAAACACGGCTAATGAAGGAAGACCTCGGATGAAGAGTACATGAGTGCGCTTCTATCTGCTAGCTGTTGACCTGAAGTTACTATGTTTGGCTGATCTTACTTTTTGCCTGTTTTATGTATTTCTTAGCACTCTCCTTGCTGTGATGGGTCCTTTCGCCTTGCATAGCTACATACTGAATTTTGGTAACGTTATGCTTCAGAAAATCTTGCTTAAACAAACCGCATCAAAAATATCAAACTTCACCACCTCTCATGAATGATCACCAGAAAATACTAAAATGCTTCAGCGCATTTACAACTTGATCCAAACTGTCACTACCTCTCTTTTTTTTTTTAATTAATAAATGTGTCTAGCCATATGTGTGACAATAAACCCATTTATTTTGATGGTGATGTTCACATGCTTGCTGTGAAGCACATGTTTGAATACTTCGCTGACAAGGCATGGGCGAACAGATGCCTTCTCCATAACGAGCTGGCCGTGTATCCCTAGCTGGCAACCGCAACAGGCTCCCCGGCTTCTTCTGGGGACCAGGCACTAGTGGATATTCATCATCAAATGAGAAGGCTCTCACGAGCAGCCAGCCTGACCCAGATAACAGCTTCATCCCACAGAGGAGGAGGAGGAACGGCGAAGAGCTTCCCATTCCCCCGTGCTAAGCCTGAGACCCCAGGGCAGGCTTTGTGGGATCTGCTCAAAAAGGGGGTCTTTTAGCACAACAAAATGGAGAGACTGTGGGTCCAGGAAACAAAATCTAATGACCTCTTTGGTAATTTGTTGTTTTCTGATGATACTCTGCAAGTTTTTACTGTCTTCTACAGAAAAGACTTCTTCTAGTGTGAAGATACTGATGATGCAGTATAGTCCGAATTGCTGGCACACAGATGTTTCCAAGCATGCCACATCTGTTGTGAAAGTAGACTACCTCTTTCCTCATGCACCTTCTTGTCATTTGAAAAGCTATTTCCAAGTTTACTTGTCAGAAGCATTTACATTCTTTTATCCACAAACGCGAAATTCTGTATCAGTGGAGTACAAAGGTAGCACAAATAAATTACCCAGAAAAATAGAGCCATTACAAAAATAAATCAATAGATTTCAAGCAGCAATCTCAACTCATTATATGTAGGAAATATTTTCCTGTTGCTGTTTAAAGGTGCGTCATGATAATAAAGTGGATTTAATGATTTCATTATGCTCTATGCTAAAAGTAGCTCCTTTTTCTTCACAACCTTTCACTGATGTGGTCTGATGTTGATATTTACCTCCCTGAATATGTTACTTGCTCAGCATTTTCGTGGAACAATAGGCTAAAGAAATTTCAGCATGTGGATTTTTGACAAACCATTCATTTAAATTATATGTGGTTATTTGTTCATGGGACATGAGCAGTCACCTCAGTCCCATCAGTACGCTTTTTGACTGAACCACCAAGCAGTTTTACAGGGAAGAATAGCAGAACAAGGGCAATAACCTACAGAACTGAGCTTCAGAAGAATCTTCCTGAGATAATATGTGAAATATATGTAATTCTTTTTCATAAAATAACTGGTATCAGCAAATAACGTGGAGCAAACTTACTGTATGTATTTGCATGCAAATTTAAGATCACTTTTGCTGTTACTTAAGCATTTGTAGCTACAAGGCATTACTGCTTACATATGAAATTACATGTAGGAGTAATGTCAAAATACAATTCTTGTAAAGAAGCGGTGAATTAATATTGCTGCTGGATCTTTCCAGAGTTTGTATACTCTGATTTTTCTATTCAGCTGTGCAGCAGTGTTTTTCACTGCTGTAATTATCAGTCTGCAAGATCCTAGTGCTCCCAGTCTGCCAGGCAGCTCCGCAGTGTGGGTACCTTGCCGATGGCTTTTCCTTCCTTCTGTGCTGATACCAGGTGGGGTAGTCGCAGTTGGGATTTGGTTAAGACTTCAAAGTGCTGTTATTTTTAAAACAATTTTTGATACTTGGGAGGTGGGGTTTTTTTTTCCTGTTAATACAACCTGAAAACTTCTCAGCAAGAATGGTGTAATCAGACCTTGATAAAAGCATTACACTGGGTTACAGCTTGTGAACAGAGAGCTTAAACTTTCCATCGGGCCATGCTGGCTCACACGCGTGGGAGCAGAGAAGTGGCCTCCTCACCTCATCCCACCTCAGAGAGGTTTGGGCTCAGGAATGCTTCCACCTGCTTTTACAGAGTGGCGTTGCTCTGTTAATATGCTGCCTTCATCTCTGCGAGGATTTTTTCCTCACTCTTGAGTTTTAGTCATCTCGTTGAGTTTTCTGGTGCCTTCTTCGTTCTTTACAAAACTCGGTTTCATGTTGGCCTAAGCTGACTTGGAGATAGCGCTCCTTTTGTGCAGTGAGATGGGACCTTTATTAAGTTACGTATGTCCTGAGCTTATGCATGAAAAACTATGTCACTAACGTTAGCCATTTATCTCCACACCTTAGGTTTTGGAATGACCACACCAGCAACCGTGGCTGGAAAAGTATTCCTCATCGTGTATGGCCTTTTTGGGTGTGCCGGGACTATCCTTTTCTTCAACCTCTTCTTGGAGCGCATTATCTCTCTCCTGGCGTTTATCATGAAGGCGTGCCATGAGAGACAGCTGCGAAGAAGTGGTCTCCTACCTCCCAACTTCCGAAGGGGGCCAGCTATGTCCGGGGTGGGCAGCCTCGTGGGGTGGAAGCCATCCGTTTACCACGTGATGCTGATTCTGGGAATTTTTGCTATTACCCTTTCCTGCTGCGCCTCCGCAATGTACACGGCGGTGGAAGGATGGAACTACGTTGACTCCTTGTACTATTGCTTTGTCACCTTCAGCACCATCGGCTTTGGAGATTTGGTAAGCAGCCAAAACGCTGCATACCAAAATCAGGGATTATACAGATTCGGAAACTTCATATTTATATTAATGGGGGTATGTTGCATATACTCTCTTTTTAATGTCATCTCAATTGTAATCAAGCAAGTTTTGAACTGGGTGTTGAAAAAATTCGAATGCAGATGTTGCCCAAAGTGCCATAAATCAAGTGCCCGCCTCGGACGTCGCAATGCCATCACCCCAGGAGCCCGCCTGCGTCGACATAACATCTCAATAGATGCTGATGGACAGTACGACAGTGACACCGAGGGGAGGAGGCTCTCTGGAGAGATGATCTCCATGAGGGATCTCACGGCATCGAATAAAGTCTCCCTGGCCATTTTGCAAAAGCAGTTGTCCGAGACGGCCAATGGCTACCCGAGGAACGTTTGTATCAATACGAGACAAAATGGTTTCTCCGCAGGGGTGGGTGCTCTAGCCATCATGAACAACCGCTTGGCAGAAACGAGTGATTCTAGGTAGAGTTTTTGAAATTCCTTTTGTTTCTTTAATAAAAATAAAATGGCGATTAGGGTGGAATTATTACTGTAAGTTACTGGAAAGTTTTAAATTCAGAGACAGCCTCGGTATTCACTGGGCATTCAGCTTTTTAGTTGCTGGGGGTTTTATAAGTCTTCTCTAATATGCAGTAACATCTTTACCGTAATGTTACGATTTTCCCCAAAGGGGGTTTTGGAAGAGACTTGGATGTCTTTGATGCAGAATCTGATGCAACTATAGAAGGATGGTGTGTATGGTTAGGATGGTGTCAAACCCGACATGTTCTTCTTCAGAACATAGCCTGAACCCAAACTCTGTGTTAAAATGCATAAAATGGGCAAGTTCGGCTCCAGATTCAAACTTGGGGTTGATAAGGTTTGGCTAAACCAGTATCTCACAGTTTGTTGAAGTCTGGATCTGGCCCTGAATTTTGTGTTCGATGCTCTTCAGCAATTCCTCATGGCAAGCCTGTATATAACATACACATAGGTGACTGCAGTTACACCAGCTTTAGGGTGATTGTGCTTCACTTGAATAATCCTACTGACTTCAATGGTAAAGGATCGAATGGGCTGAATTTCCCTGACTACAAATGATGTTTTTTAGCCAGTCTTGTGTGAAATTCTACCTGCTGCCTAACTCTTAAAAGTCAGGGGATTATCAAGAACCATGTTAAAATGTGCAAAACTGTTCCTACCTACTGAATAACTGAAAACAGGCGATTGTCACCTTCGATACTGACTTCATTTAATGCAAGAAAAGCCAGTATGCACCTCTGGTGTCAAATGTTTGCATCACCACTGAAATGCTTATTCATTACTTTTACATGAAAATAAGTAGCTAAAATGAATGTAGGCTCTCTGTTGTCCTAAATTTGCATCTTTTGCTTCTGCAATATTGTTGCAGAGATTCATGCAAATTATTTCCTTGCAGTTCTTTGGGGGCCCTGACCCTGGACTTGTACCCCACAAATCTGATTGTGTAGGTTATACAGAAGAGCACGGCTTTGGAGCTCCCCCAGAAGCTGGCTTCCCCCAAAACATTGGTACTAAGTCATGATTGGCCATAGGCAATTGCTGCTGTCTTAAGACATATTGAACCTGTGCTAGCCCAAACTGCTGAAGAACCAGAAGCAAACCTGGTCTCAGTGTCTAGTTTAGCATGACAAATGGGTGCAGAGGAATTGCTGCAAATCTCTTCCAGAAATATATGCACAGCTCTGGATCGTTTCTCTAAATTCTCTGTGCTAGGCCACTCCTTTAATGCCGTGAAGGTAATAAAAAGGCTTCTGCTGATTCCAGCAAGAAATAAGACTTGAGCTTAAAGTCTGAGAAGCCACAATGGCCTGCTCTTGAAAACTGCTTGGGAAATTATAGGCAAGACCATGAGTACTATGTTGATCGCTGAAAAAATTAAAAAAGCTGATGAAAACAAACTAGGAATATTAGAAATGTCTGAAAATATTTCCATTAAGTTTCATATAGATATTTTACTCTGTTGTTTACTTACTTTACTTCATTTTGCATGGGTTGGGAGTATCCCATCATTTTTGCTTTCCTTTAAATTTGTAGTAGTGCAAAACATTTTGGAATTTAACCTTGGAAAACTAACTTTTAATTTGAGGTTTTGCACACTTGAGCCTGCCAGCTGAAGTATGGCAGTGATTGTATCTTTTGCCTAAAGGAGAACGAATCAGAGCAACAGATAAACCATCACACACGGATGTGTGTAAACATAGTCACAGCTTTTATCAAGATGCATTTGGCCAGCAACAGGCAATGATGTTTGTATTCTGTTTCGAGCTGATGCAGACTCATAGTTAAGAGTACGTGGTATGGCAGAGACCGTATTCAAGAGGCATTCGTCTGGCAGGAGCTTCCTTGGTGGCAGAGAGACTCCCTAAGGTCCATGAGTCTGAGTGCCGGTCTGTCTGTGCACTCCATCTCAGATGCTACGTTTGAGGGGCCCTTTGAAGAAGCAGGCAGAGGTCGGAGCGCTCGGTGAGCGTAATTTGAAGCCCACTGAAGGATAAATTTAAGCGGGATGTGTAGGGGCAGGTCATGGTCTGGGAAAGACTCAGACTGATTGCAAAGACCCAGCTCAGGAAGGCGCCTTCCAGAGACTCAGGGGACGTCTTTGGAAACAGCGGAGGCAGGGAACCAAAAGGATGAAAATGTGTTCTTTTCCCTCAGGATTACCCCCAGGGGTAAATCTCTAACTATGATGATTTATGTGTTTGTTTATTAAGAGTGTGAATGGGGCTCTAATCTTTTTTTTTTGCAGCTAGACCTCTCTTAGGGTTGTACCTTGGTACATTTGCCATCTTGGGGACTATTACTCATTAGAACGGACCCCGCTGTGTGAAGTGCTGCATAAATCGAGGCAGACAGGCTCTGTCCTGAAGGACTTAGGAGTTTGAATAGATAGGACCCCCAGCCACAGCAGAATTACTTAGGTTTATTATCTTACTCATAAAAACATGTTCAAATGCATTAACATTCTGTGAGCTCAAGAACTATATTTTTATGATAACAAATTTGCAAATTAAGGGGGTTTATTTTTTCAGTAAGTTGTTTTTAAAGGTTAAATATTATAACTATGATTAGGGACCTGTTTAAATGTTTGTAAATTATTTTCAAACTACCTATTCCTGCCTAGGAAATACAGTGAAGTAATACGAAATTGTGCATACCTCCCCAGCTATTTCTGTACTTTTTTTGAGTCCAGTCAAAGGCAGACACAGAGTCTGTTGTAAAACGATTCACATGTTTCCGACTCTTTTTGGTACCGTTGGTCACGGTGGTGCCAGTGCAGGACCCTTTGCAGTTCCTGTTGACTCCAGGGGTGTTGGATCGGCTGCTAGAGCGGGGTGTCCCAAGGGATTTGGGCATCTGATTGCTACTCTGTGGACTTAGGTCTAATGTTTCTTTACTCCCAAGATCCTTGATAAACTCCATGCTGCTTCTCATTCGCCTCAGAGGCGTATAAAGTGCATGCCCAGTTGTCTACCAGTGCCCCTATTTCTTGCAGCACACGTATGCACCGAAGCTGACACAACTCAACCACAAGGACCCCCGGCTCATATCTAAGCCCTGTAAAAACCCCCAAACCCATCGAGGTCAGCAAGGCCAGTTTATGAGACGGTTCGGAGCACGGTTACTGAGCTGGGTCTCACTGGGGAGCATCTGACAAGGGGTGGCCTTACAGTTCCCTCATATTCAGTAGCTGAAGTATTTTTCAAGGACGCATGAAAACCAAGCTCCAGATCTCTCCTCTTCTGCCTGCTAGCACTACCTGGGCACCCGTCACTCGAGTACATGAGCCAAGAGGAGATTTGGGATCAGTCCTTCCTAGACCTCCCTGCTCTTTCTTAAGCTTTTGGGTTTTTTTTGGTTTTTTTTTAATGACAACTTCTCTTTAAACTTGCCAGACTTGGGCATGTAACTCCTCTCTTTTATTGTGCATGGTCCAACTCAGGATTCCCCAGGGCGGCCTGCTCCTTTTGTGAATTAAACCCTAAACATGCACCAGTTGCACCAAGTGCAATTCCTCCTGGTATTTCATTTTCACAGACAAAGCAGATACCTGCAATACGTGGACACAGGCTGAAGCACAAGAAATCAGAAGGAAACTGAAGGAACAGAGTGGGACAGTGAAAGCACACTGCACTAGATTGCACTTTCTTTTCAGGTAACTTGGAAGTTGTATTACATTCTTGAAATTAGGGGGTTTTTTTTCCCCAGGTTTTATTTTTGGACAGCCTTGACAGAATGCAATTAACTTAGGATTTAAAAGTTCATCTTCCTTGATACAACCCCCTCTGCACCACCCTGCAAAACAGCCCCAGTGACTCCCAGCTGGCACAGACCCAGACATCCCAGTTGCCTGCTGAGCAGCTGTGCAGGCAGCACAGGCAGGAGCTCAGACCCCATGCCCCAAATTGGTATTTTGCTGTCTGAGCCCAAGAAGAGCATTCAGGAGCAGCAAAAAGCTACAGGACTTAGGTCTTCTCTGTTGAGCCAGCCCCTAGTGAGAGCAATGGTTGCACAGGCATGAGCTGCTCGGACCTCCAGAGAAAAGGGAGGAGGTACCGTGTACTAATACCTTGCAGATGAGAATTAAAATTTAAGTGAAAGGTAATAAAGGACAATGACCAAATTCAAGTGATGGTTTCCCTTTCCCCTGGAGCTCAGGGCAGAAACGGGTACAAGGAACAGTTTCTTGTGAAACCTGTAGTGTTTGGCAAGTCGCTACATTTACTTCTTGGGGTTTGTCTTCCCCGTGTGTCTTGGACAAAGTTTGGAGTCACAGTGAGATGTCATCCAATTCTTTCTGGTTTCTTCCCATCTGCAAACACACTTCTCATTTTGTGCAAAAAATTCAGATAGCTTTTAATTTCCTTGCAATGCGAAGGATGTCCTTCAGGCAATATAGATGTTCAGAGAAGTAATCTCATTGACCTCAGTTGCAGATGGAGGTTTCTGAAGGACGAGGCTGTAGGTTGCCTGTCGCCCTGTGGAAGAAGCATTGCACGAGTAACTCCCATTACCGCTAGCAAGACGCACAAAGGTACTTCAGGCAGTGGTTGGGGCCACGCAGCAGTAGGCACAACTAAAAATGGAAAGAAGGTCTGTTGCAAAGGATATTTCTGCCTCTTTGACGTGTACATACTAACTGGTAACCCAACTGCCAGCTCTATTTGCAGCAGGAGTTACTGGTGGAAGACAGGAGAGGTACAAGAATCGCACAAAACCATTTACGTGTATTTCAGTCATGTCTTCACTTGCAACTGAAAGGAGGACTTTAGCAGCAGTGGAGGCCATATAGCCAGGCACGCGGGCTCGATATAAACCTGATTGCCTATGTGAGATGAATTTATAATTTTATGAAAATTAACTGTAGCAATGAGACCGTTCTCACTTTTTTGTGTTTTTCTAACCTTTAACTTGAAAAATATTCAGTGACTGATTATTACAATGAATGTTCAGAGTTAATCTAAACAAAGTCATACTTTGCTGATTGCTAGCAAATCTATGGATATGGCTTCTGCTCTAATTGGATTACTAATGTGCCTTTCCAAACCAACGCACATTTTCAATGTTACATTTACATAATACAATACATGTTACGTTACATAATAAATTCAATTAGGGCACATTAATACCTGACTCACAGAAAATAACTAATGAAGTGTGCATCGCACATTGTACAACCAATGTGCAATTTCTTTTTTGTGACTATGTCCATATTTGAGCTCATGTTCTGCTTTTGTGAATGCTCATGGTAGGAAAACAGAAGCATTACACTGTAGCAAATGCAGGAAGGTATGGCCAATTCCACTGCGTTTTGACACATAGGTTAAGCGTATTAGTGTATGCACACTAGGTGGTTCATTAGGCATGATAAATCTGTCGCGTAGCAATGGCACAGAGGAAGGACTACTTCAGTTTACATGGCCACAGTCCGAATGCAGCTAGCAATAAAGACACATGCCTTTTTTCTTACTCTTTTTGTTTATTAAATGGGTAACATCCACCCTTTAATTAGAATATACCTTTAAACCACAAAAAAAAAAAAAAAAAAAAAAAGCGCAATTGCCCTAAATATTGCATAGCTAAAAAGAGGTCTAGGATCAAATTGAAACTTGCAACTCTCAGGAACCAAAATGGTGTAGTTTTGCTTTCAAGTGGGGCTGCGTAGCTGCTGCCTTCCTGTCTATTGTGTTTAGTCCTTCCTTGGAAAAGGAAAGAGACAGTAAATATGGATACGGTTTATAGCAGAGTACCCAATAGTCTGGCAATTTAGCATGAGAAAAAAAAAAAAAAAGGTTTTCTCAAGGTACAGCAAGTGTATTGTTATTAATGAATGAAAAGTGTGGGGAGAGGGAAAGGCTCAGAAGTGTTTTCCAGCAAATCCAGCAGAAAACCAAAGACTTGCTTTGCTCTCCATACGCACATGTGTTACGCCCTGTCGCAAAATGGTGAGATGCTGTCAAAGCCCCGAGTAGCTCTTGTTGCATCGCAGGCTCAGCTACCTCATCTGGAACGTGGAGAGAAGTATTTTGTGAGACACGGGGGGAAGAGGGAGGGACTGCATGCTTACACTCGCCACCTGCACTTCATTCAGGAGGTGAACACTGCCAAGGGCTGATTTTGGGAAGACGATCACCCAGCCTACTACTGGAGAAGCAGCCGCGCTCATCCCTTACAGCGATGAACAATATTTTGGGTGTATCAAAGGTGCAGATTCCCATGCCTCCAGTCCCCCCAGTCCAGGGCTGTGTCATGCCCAGGTGTGTCCTCGCCAGCTCCCAAGCCTGGACTCGGTACGAGGATGTAGGTGGATTTGGAATTGTGTAACATCGTTGTCCCAAGTGTTTTCAGGATTAGGCCCTCCCACAGGTGATGCTTTATCAGACCGTCTAAGAAATACAATGATGTCCCCATAATCCCTTTGTACTTCACAGACTCTAAGACTACTTTTTAAAGCCAGTGAGTCAATGCAAAATTAGTACTTTTATAATAATACACAATAAACAACATGAAAAAAAATTACTGACATTTCTGACAAGGTGCAATTCAAACACCAAGTATTTTCTCAATGGCTCTAGTTTCCTAATTTTTGTATTAGTGAATCAGTTTTATTCCCTGCAAGTAAAATTATGTCCAGAAAATTTTTGCTTATAGTAACATCCATGGGCTGTACAGGCTGTGCAAGAATTCAGTTCCAATTTTATTGTAAAACCTCAGTACCTGAAAGCACAACATCTGAAAAATGGTTTGGGGTTTGGTTTTTGTGTGTCTGTGTGTGTAGACATTGTTTATTTACAAAAATAAAAAATGCCATCATTCTACATATACAGACACACATTTTTAGCTCACTGGAATACTACCTTGTTGTATACTCTTTGCAAAAATATTAGTTCCAGATTCCAAGCCAATTTAAATTACAATATATCTGCTCAAAAGTATTCCTGTTTATTTTATTTCTTTTTAAAGGGGCACAGCTTGGTAGATATCTTTAACTGAGCTGGCATTATTATCTCCTATTACAAACATCAAGAATTTTACTTCTGCAGTTAATTCCACTGGTTTTGGTATTTGCTTACTTCTGTATTTCACTAAGTGTGAATTGTAAAAGGAACGACCAGTTCTGTGCTGGTTTCTGGTTGGTATTCCTTTCCCATTTGCATTGGTTGCAAACAGCTCAAGTATTAACACCAGCAAATTATCCAGCAAAAGTTCCCAGACACACCAAAATTAGACACTTTTCTGAATATTTTTCTTTAAAAAATTGTTTTGTAAAATCTCAATTATGAGTATAAATCACATGTCATGGTTGGAGTTAGCAGACTGAATATTTTTCCTACCAACAGAAATCCTTGACACGAACTCACTGAAAGATGCTAAAGATCCAGTTTTATGTAAAAAGACCTTCCTATTTTATTTGCCCATTTTATCTAATTTGTTTAAAATTTTTAAAAGATAGTCAGAAGGATGTAAATCCCAGTTGGAAAATGCCGTACGCTGTACATTCACTCCTATGAATAGAGCTTCTAAAGGGATTAAAATGGAGACTACCTGATCGCTGCAAACACAATTGCAGGTACAGATCTTCAAAACTTGAATATTTTTACCTGTTTGGCAATTGCAAACTAAGGACATGCTAATGTAATTCTAATTCAGGCAAAGAAACATAAATAGTAGAGCTCCACTCGCTACTAACCGCTTTTATCAAAAAGCCCACCGGTACACGGCTACAGCGTCAAAGATCATTTACTGACTCTCGATGCGCAAAGATGTTATTTTGTAGGCCGGTTGGGTGGCCGGGAGTCTACGCCGGGCTGGATGAAGCGGCTTGGCGGGGCGATACCGGGCAGTTCCCGTCGCTGTGCCTCAGGACTGGGTTTGCCATCGCCCCGGCCCGCTGCGGCTCCCAGGGACGGTCCTTGTCTGTCGGTGTTGTACGTGCCCGCCCCTGCCTTTGACGTGGGGCTAGCAACCGTGCTGTCTGAATTGTCAAGATACAAAAAAACAGAGGAAGGCAGAAGAAAAAGAGAAAAAGACGACTGACATTATATTGAGCCACTCCTGAGAAGCACAGCAAAGTGCTGTAGCCCGTGCTAGACTGTTTCTGGCCACCTTTGAACCCCAGTTAGTTCCCCAAACTGGAGCATTTGGGACCCAGGTGCAGTTATCGACTCATTTTACATTCAGCCTCTGCACCGGCAAAGCAGTAACGCTGTGATCCTACTTTCCTCATTAAATGAATAGGTTTGTTTAGGCTTTCTGTATGATGACAGCATACATAAATATTACAAGATGAATCAATTGCCAAGCCTGGTTATATTTACTAAGAGATCTTTATCAGTAAAAAAGGGAAAAATTGTCTTACCGTCCTACAAGTACAGTGAAGCAACAAAAGAAGTGGTGCTCTGAACAGAAAGTAAGGTGCTAAAATATACAGTTGGGCCCCAAAGCTCAGGCATGCGACACAAAATTACCGTAGCGTTCATTCCTAATGCTCAATGCACCTGCATCGTGAGGGAAAGCCTCAGTTTCTGACAGCACCGGGTAGTCAAGGCTTGTATTTTCTTCCTCTGTATGAAAGCAAGATGTATTTGAGGACGTGCCTTGCTCTGAATAGCACTTGGGGACGGAGTTGCCTCCATCCCCAAATTTAAGCGTGCCTGTGGTCCAGAGACATGAATACTGGTCCAGTCCCCAGCAGAAAATGGACCTGCCTCGGGGTGTCTGTGGGTTTTGGAGAGGAGCTGAACGTCACGGCAACCTGCAGCTGCCTCCCCCGGCCAAGCCTCCCCCGGCGCGGGATCCATCCCACCACTGCCAGCCCCTGCTCTGCAGCAGCGAATGTACTGCCAGGAACGCAGTGCAAATCATCAGCAATGCGGTCATATCCCTGCCTTCTTAATGGGCTAAAAACATCAGAAAATATAGAGATAATTTTCTGTTTTAATGATCAAAAGGGTGTTGCCCATTATTCACAGCCTACACACAAGATGTCATGATTTTCAATTTTCCCGCACTGGTCGTTCAATCCATTTGACAGCTGACCTTCAAGTGGCCATGGGTTTTCAAAAAAAAGAGAAAAACCAAAAAAACAAACACACACCACCACCACCCCGCAATATCAGCATATGAGAAAAGCAAAATAATCCTAAATGAGACAGTAATGATCCCACATGCAAAAGCCGTGAGCAGAGCTGCCTCTGTCCGTAGCAGCCAGCTGCTTCCCCAGCAGTGGGAGAAGTTTGGGTTCAGGAGAGCATCAGCTGGATGTTTGGGGTGCTGGACATTGCCCTGCAAACAGCTGCAGCACCAAAAATGGCACTTTCCAAACAAGTTTCTGCAGCTGTTTCTACACTGTTAGGGACATTTCTCATCACCTGTACTGAAATCAGAGGACGGCAGCAGGTCTTACGCAAGCTTTTTTTACTGTCATCGGTGAATATGGGTGTTAGCCAGGGACTATTGTAACAACCAAGGGGAATTTCAGCTGAGTGTTGGTCAGAAAAAAATGACATTTCTCTGGCTAGAAACGGCTGCAGCAGGTCCGGGTGTCTGGCATCACTCAACGTACTCCCAAAGAGTTGAACAATACAGAAATTACCTAAATAAGCTAGGAAACAAATGCTGCTCTTGCCTGAATCTGGAGTAACTTAGTTGAATTGCAGGTAGTAAATAGCCTAATGAAACAGACATAATGACTTTTAAATGCCTGCTAGAAGTCAAAAGGAGCTGCATGCATTTTTCCAGCACAATTTCAGTTGTGTTTACCGAGTCAAGAGGTAAAATGAAGAAGCGTAAATTCCTGTAAATCATTGATTTGAAAATACAGATTTTTATTCTCTTTCAGATGATGCTTCCTAGCAAAACATTAAACTGGAAAAATTTCAAGATTGAAATCTATTTAAACAAGTGGCATTTTTTAAAATGCTTTAATTCTGGGTTGACAGGAACTTTGCCTCCAACACATACTATAATTGTGAGTGCTTTTAACGAATCGGTCCTATTTTTGATGCCAGCTCAGGATTTTTCCACTGTAAGATCTTTGAATGAAGAGGACAAAAAGCCATATACAAAGCCAATTAAATACAGATCACATTTCTACCGGTACGTTATATACAGTTTGCAGACAAAAATGGGTATTTTGGGCTTGGCACCCCTTCATTCACAGAAGCATGGTTATGGACCTCGGAGGCAGAGACGGCTGACGCGCAGCCGCACTGCAAAGCAGCGCAGAGGCGTTGGCGGAGGATGTGTAGAGCTGGTAGTTAATGAGCTCATAGTTAATGAGACCGTGGAGGAACCCACTGATGGTGTTCGGGGAACATTCCTGTGTGTTTTTAATGCTGTGATACATGACCGAGTATGAATTCTGTACACCTGGGAGGATGTCAAATTCCAGGTGACGTTTGGATTGTTGCAATTAAACTGTTACAAAGACTTTTGAAATAAACAGGAGAAAAAATGTTGCCCGGGATGTGTATGCAAGTACTCTTGTTTTCTGAGCACGGGGAGCAGGAGGCGAGGCAGAAGCACCTCCTGGGTGAGAGATCCTCTCTGAAACAAATGGCTTGGAGACCATGGAGCCCTAAGGGGAGAGACCCCACAACCCCCCAGATGCTGACTAAACTGTGTATGGTCGAGCAGAGCCGAGGAGGATAATAGTGTGACATGCGTCTAATGTACGTGATGGTCACGTATTAAAGTTTGCAGCTGACTGATCCTTTGCTTTACAGTAAAATAGAGAGCAGATGGGAAACTGTTTGCTCTGTAAACAGTTGTAAGGCACTCCCTATATATCCCCTCTCCCCAGCTTCCATTCAAATCAATAGGATCCATCTGTCCAAGGGATTAAGATAAATCCTGGAAATTTTGGTATTGACTAGAAAGGCGCTTAAATCACACTGCAAACAGAGAAATGTCACTGCACCAAACGTGGAGGCTTGCTAAGCTGGCTAGATAACATGGACCCAAAGTGCAAACCTTTCTGGTTTATAAACCCAGCCAAAACCCATATTGCTGTCCCCATCTCCTTAGCTAATTAAAACAAGCCCCAGCCAGAGCTGGTGTTGGGGTGCTGGGTGCATGCTCTGGATGGCACCCGCTGCTGCAGTGTCCCAGCCAGAGACACAACCTGTGAGGGCTGGTTTGACAGCCCTTGCTTGCCAAAACTCACTCAAATTGTTTTCCTGGCAGAAAGGGTAGGGGCTGAAGAGTTGCAGCTACCAAAAGCTACACTGGCCCAGGCAGCGAAGCGGAGAGGGAAGCTGTTGGCTGTTCAGCACTGATTCCACTGATGCTAGGTGTCCTCAAAGATGCTGATGTTGGGAGTACCAATTCCCCTGGGATTTATTCAGGGTCTCCCATGCTTCAAAGAAGTTAAGATTTTCTGAATATTTCAACTTCTTCAGAATTCCAACCATGAAGTTCTTCATTACAGAGTATGGGGGGGAGACTCTACTAATCTGATAGATATTCATATTTATGGAAAATACCTTTTTTTTTTTTTTTAATAACAATTACACTTTCTACACCACTCCATTTTGATGTTATTGTTCTGGTACCTTCCTGGTTTTCAAATATGTCCTTTCCTGGGGAGCCACCAGCTCCCTCAGCTCATTTCCTAATGGGGAAAAAAAAACCATACTGAGCTCTGCTCTCCAAGAAGGCAGCAAAGCAAAGGAGGGGAAGAGAAAACTAACCTGGACGGCCGGCACCAGCAGCTCCCACAACTGCTCCTGAGAGCTCTCAAGTGGCTTGTCCTGGCGTTGGCAAAAGGCTGCTGTGAAAGCATCCGTCGGTGGTGCGTATCAGGAGGTGGGAGAAGACAACCGGCTCGCTGGGAGCTGACTTCCCTTGTTTCTGCTGCTGGTGGAAAGCTCATCCATGCCGCCCTCCGGTGAACCTGGGCTGGCTCACTCGGACCCTCGGTGACCCGTCTAGGAATGGACACAAGGCTGTCGGTACCCAGCCAGGGCGTGCATCCGCGTCCAGCCCCGCCAAAACCCTTTCCAGAGGCAGGAGTGTAAAAACAATCCTTAATCCAATTTCTTGCAGCAGGATCCCACCCTCACATAAGGGCTGCATTTATATTTATATTTATATTTATATTTATATTTATATTTATATTTATATTTACATTTACATTATGCTCACTACAGGGCATTTACATTACAGAGGCGACGGGGCCACCTCAAGCTCCCAAACGCGAAGCTGGGGTGTTATCGTGTACACGTACCAGTACAGCGTTCGGGCTGTCTGCTGGCACGTCGCTGCTGTGCGCGCTGGCCCGCGCAACGGGCACATGTGCATTTTTGACACCCCCATCCTGCTCCCAGCTCACTGAGACGTGGCAGAAGATGTGGCCTTAATTTTGAGAGAATCGAGTACGCTGGATAGAACCCTGCACGAGGGCTGATACGTACATGATGAGACAGTTACAGATGATTCATTAGGCCTTGTGCAGTGTGATTTGGGGTTTAAAGACATATTACGTTTCCCAGTGGATCCAGCCAGCGAGCTGCAAACTTCATTGGATTAAGATGACTGCTGTTGCATTTTCCTGGGTCCGAGTTTCATTCTCCTTCCACCTCCGGTGCGTATCTGATCACACACCAAGAAGCACGCTGTCACCTCCTTCGCAAGTCTATACCCTATCCAGAAAGTGCATTTTGTGCAACTATTACATTTATACAGGAAGGTTACGTAAAGGTTAAAATCTGGCTCACCCTAGTGATGTAGCCAGTTATTTTGGTAGAAATTAGGCTATTTAAATGAGTGAGCCAAAAAAGGTTTCACCTGAAATACTCTTGAAATGTGCTATAGAAGTCATCAAAGCCCTCACTGTGCTCCCTGTTTGTCTCTTTGCTTTTATCCATTTTAATTGGTCTCTTACCCCTTCATTCCTCTGCCTGCTTCCAGGTATCCCGTTTCCTTCCCACTGCTTTATTCTCCCAAACTAATTCGAAAGCAGTGTGTGAACTTGTGACCTGCTGAAATCAGTGACAAAACCTCCACGGCTGAGCTGATCACCACACCAGCTCTAAAAATAAATCACGCCTTCGTGTTTGCACTAAACCTCCCGGTTCCCCTCTGCCACCCAAGCAATTCCTTCGAAAGACAAAGTGCCATCACTGGGGGTAGTTAAAAACAGTTCATATCCTGTTAGAATTACAGGTTTAAAAATCTGAGTGCCAGGGAAACAAGGCGTTTACAGTTTTCGTAGGAAACGAACTCCCACAAGAAACATAGAACTTAATTTTGCTGTCAGGTGTTCCCACAGACTCCTCTTGAAAGTCAGCCAAAGCTGTACATATGTGCCTGAAATCTGTTTTTTTTAAAAAGTTACTTTATATTTAGATTGTCACCCTCCAGTCATTCAAAATGGTTCATGTGGGAAGTTTTTAATGCTGTGATGAAACCCTTTATTTTGGAATTTATTGACATTTGAGTGTCTATAATCACAGCCATACCGCTGCATTGACTTGGAGGCTGCCGGTCCTCCTGCAACCCGTGAGATCTTGCACAGACATAAGGTCCCTTTCCAGGAAAGCCATCATCTGCTGCGTCCCCAAATGGCCAGTGAACGTGTGAGAGACACCCTATAAAAAAGATGTTAGGTGCCATCAAAATCAAGAAGAGTTGGCCACGAGTCTCACCTCCCCAGAGTTTCAAACTGGTTTCCTTCATAGTTTTATTCTGTTTTAATTGTGAACTAAGTGAGCAGAACCTGAAGCAACACATTTGTGTCCGCCCGGAGAGATGTGCTTGCAGGGAAATCTTATTTCCTATGCAATCTTCCATGTGAAAACTTCTGATTGCCTCTAACACAACAGATCATCTTGACACCAAGAGAGATGGCTTCCTGAGTGATTCAGCCCTGGAGTAATGGCAAATGATTGGGAATACTTTCTCTTTGGGCATGTTTGCAGAAACAGGAGAGGCAGCCCCCTTCCCTCACCCCGATAGCTGCAGGTACTGCAGGTGGATACGTGTTGTGCAAAGTTTTAGTCCATATGTCCACCACCACCTAAATGTCAATCAGTTGGCAAAATACTGCATGTACGGCTCTCTTGGCCAAGAAAATTATTCTGACCTTCTTATGCTCCCAGTAAACTAGAGAAAGGAATAACAAAATACCCGGTGGAGTGGATCTAATGCATCTGTAATGGATGTGGTTGGGTTTGCTTTTGTGGTTGAGTAGCCATCTAATTGCATCTCTCTGCTTTCAGTATGGTTTGCTCTCCTACCACGTATTACACCGAGAGCAGGCATATGTGCTAGAGGCACTTGGATGCTGATAGACCAGTAAAAACGTGCCAGTGCCTCCGGCACACAAATTCTGTGCTGTTCCTCAGATCTTCAGTCTGCTACCAGTGATAAACCCTCCTTCCTTGCTGAGCTGCGGACCGATGGCCACCCCTACCCCTTCCTGGGGAAACCATATGGGACAAGGGACTCCGAGCCTCTGCTCTTTCAGTAGGAAATCTGTGGGAATTTGATCGTAAGTGTCTTTCAAATGAGGGATTTCCACTAACCTGTGTTGTCCAGGAGAGGAAAACTGTTTAGCCTAACACGCTACAGCAGCTTAATGACGTGACAAAATAAGTGATGAAATTAATGGAGGGACCAAACCCAGGAGGACTCCTCTGGGGTAACGTGAAGGGGTCGCTTTGCTCTATCCACATGCTTTGGGCTCTCTCCAGCTCACTCCCAGCCTGGTCAGGCAGGGTCTGAAGTCTTCTCCTGCACTCCCAGCCAGAGATGTGTCCATGCCAGGAGGTGCAACAGTCCACGTCGCGTTACATCAACTGGATTGGCAATGCAAAATCAAACCAATTTATCTGAATTATACAGGGAGAGACACACTCACTCCTGAAATCTCTGCAAATCAGGTAAAACCCATCAGCAATTAGAAAGGAACAAGCCAACATTGGATGAGATTGTTCATACCCATATAATGATGCTGAATCTTTGCTCTCGGCTCTTCATGACTGCAAGTGAAATCTTGATCTCTACCAATATTTATTTTTATCTTTCTTCTTCCAAAATGTAGGTATAATTAAGCAACCTCATAAGCATCAGCTGTGCTATTACAGAAGAAATGAAATATTCCTACATAGATCTAATAGATGATGGTAAATGTTAGCATATACTTGAGAGCTGTGAGACTGTTTAAGCAGAAATTACCTTATATTAAAAATGGGTTATAGGCAGTTACAGGCTGTATCCATAGCCCTTTAGAGACAAAAATGAACCATCAAGAATAACTTTTTAGTGACTCTTTCCATCTGAAGTGCAATCACCTCTTTCCTAACTCCTCGAAGCATTATCAATAACGAGGAGCCCATGGATGAATTAGATACTCCGTCTTTGCTCCCTTCTCTTGCTGGTACTTCCACTGCCCATGATTTCCAAGCATCTCATGTCCTCAAGCTTATCCTCAAGGCTCCGAATGAGAAGCTTTCGGCACCCTCACTTCATATCCATTACTTAGTGATCTTAAGGGTCTTTTCCAACCTAAATGATTCTATGATTCTATATGCAGAAACTCAGACACCGGAGAGTCAAGGACTTGTCCATCCTAACACGGGACATCCGTGCAGGAATTAACAGCAGATCCTTGAGCTCCAGACCAATGTCGTAGGCAGCACGTTTTTCTATGTGCTTTCTCCTGAAGTTGATGAGGATGAGAGTCCCAGCCCTACAACTCTTGAGCACCTTGCCTCCAACAGAAACGGAGGTATTTGGCATTTTCTGAATTTTTCACCAAACTGGCTCCCTTGTGCACGCAAAACTGGTAAAAGCGGACATCAGACCACAGCACCGAAAACTTGAGAGTATTATTAAAGGCAAATGAAAGAGCTGAAAGCAGATGTTGCCACGTATAAAGCTGATGGGGATGAATCCTTCCATCACGCAGGTATCAGAATTGGGAAGCAGGAGTCAGCAGCTCAGCTCAGTGGGATTTTAACAAAACATCCATTTATCAAAGTAGTCTAAAAAAAGCATAGCTCTAGGTTTTGAAACTGCCGGTGAAAAGACAGCTGCATCTCTCAGCAATTTTAAAAGCTTTCCAAAGAATTACTTTATTTTTGCTTTGTACCTAAGCATCGAAAAGTTGATGAGCTAACTTTTTAGAAGTTTCTTTATGGTATCACCTCCCAGCCTGAATGTATTTTGATCTACACTGCTTTGCTGTAAAAATATTACTTCAAAAGTGCACGTGAAGACAACTGTGAGGGACTGTTCACTCTTTTTTTGGCTGGTTTCCACCTACAAAAGAGCAGAGATGACAGAGAAATCTGGGGCTACAGACAGACACTGCTGGAAGTCCCCAGAAATATCGTAACCGCTTTCCTGCTAGAGCACATCAGTTTATTTTCCGAAGCGAGTGGAAAAATCACCAGTGCGAAATTCTGCCTCATGGTGGTTATGCTTGCAGAGATGCTGAAGACTGGTGCAGCCAGCAAGTACAGTCAGAGAGGGCTCACACGCACTCCGTGCACCTCCACAGCAGAAAATACGGCTTAACACAGGCAGAGGTAACAGCTAACGCATGGGATAACGTGGGATAACACACGCTCACTGGGCATTGCAATGCACGGGGGTTGGATGCCCAAAGCATCCCTGGGCATCAGATACACACCAGTGCAGCTCCTGGTATTTAGACCCCCTTAAATCAAATGTGGGGAGACCCGGGTGCCTCTGAGGGGATTTGGGGGCTCTCCGGGGTCCCTCTTGGCAGCCCCTTCTCCCCGGGCTGTTCCCGCACAGACCCAGTAGAGAGGGATAGGAGCGCCACGGGGGTCTCAGCGCGTGGGCTGGGGTGTTTTAGCCATCTCTCCCCTCCCTGCCCATCGCCTCGATCAGACCTGCAGGCCACCTCGGGACCCAAACCCTGAGCAGGGGAAGGGGTGCCACCGCGACGGCCAGGCCTCCCTCTCGAGCTGGCTCCCGAGCACCTGCAGTGCCGCGGGGCCCCGAGCACGGCTCTCGGCGCCGAGAAGCCCAAGCGCTTTGCGGAGCAGCCGCAGAGATGCTCAGCTCCATCGCCAGCCCCGGGGCAGCAGTCAGACCACCACCCGCCCGCATCCATCCCATTTGCGAGCAGAAGATGGTTTGGCCCTGGTGCCCAAAGAAGCGCTCCTGGATGCCCTTCAAGCAAATAAATACGCCGCGACTCCAGCGGAGGAGACTCGGGAGCCTTTTGTTTTAAGAATATAATTTGATTAAAGTGTTTTGAAGAAGTTGTTCAGGGTGACCCTGCTGCTCGCAGCAGCTCTTTGCCCATCAGCCCTTCGGCTCAGCAGCAGGCACCGTCCCCACACCTCCCACTGTGGGTGAAAATCTGGTGCCATGACATGGAGGGTCTCCGTGACCTGCTGGGAGGGAAACAACCTCCACAAAGCAAATCATTCCAAGCCACTGCTGGTACCCACAGATGCCCAGGACCGGGGGGAGGTTTCCCAGTGCCGGAGCCGATTTTGATACCCCCAAGGCAGCACCGGTAGCATCCCACATAGTCAGGAGAGGATGCATCCACTGCATCATTCAGCGTTATCAGTCATCTTTCCGCTAAAGTCTTCTAAAACTCCAGAAACTGCAGCTGGGCATTATTAGCATCGGCCATATACCCTCCTGTCTCTTTCTAGTACTCCGTTAATGTTTAATACACCACGTCTGCAGCTCTGGGAGTCTGGGAGCTACCAGTCAGCATCATCCTTCAGAGAGCCTGTCCCTGCCTCATTCAATGCTTTCTCATGTGGGCAGGAAATTTGTTGTGAACGTTATTAAAGCACCTGCAAGGCGGATGACGAGGACGTGAGGAGAGACTCTGAATATGCAATATTCACCTTTTGAGTGGTGCGGTGTTTAATTCAAACCACAAAGGTTTTCTCCGCTGCAGTTAAACAGCATGGTCTGCGGAGCTGCCCCAGGGAGGGCAAAATGATAGGTCCCCACGTGGATTTTCTTCCCCTGCTGCTCAACAAATTCAGTCATTCACATCCTAATATATTATTGATGGGCACTTCTATCTGGAGAGTGCATAGAACTGCAAGCTACTAAAAATACAGTTAGCATAACTGGTGCTCTCCCCAGAGAGGGGCTGAGTATGGAGGCGAGTGTGACACCCAAGTGGTTTTATTTAAAGGTGCTGTCACCCACAGCAGTGGCTGGTCCTGCTTCGGGGGAGAGGGAAGAGCCCATCTCCTTTCGGGACACACGGGTGCCTGTTTGGATTCATATACTTTTCTGCTATAACTGGATAAAGACCGACATCGTTGTAAATAGGTTTTCCAGCAATCATTTTTGGCCATTCAGTCCATTTTAAAATGGGAACTGCTGACTGTCGGGGTACACTGAAGCTGAGAATTGTTATTTCTGTTAGACTGGTTTCTGGCTGGTCTCTCTGAAACCACTACAAGCAGAGCCGGGTTTACCCCAGCTAAGCTCACGCTCTACCATAGGGGCTTCATCCTTATTCATCACAGTTTGTCTGCTCCCATGTATGTTTTTAACATGGCCTGACAGGAGGGCGCAGAACGGTGGGAAAAAAGATTATTTTCAGAAAGCTGTCCCTAGAAACATGAATTTAATACATTTTTAATCTATATATTAATTTTTATATATTTTAAATATATATGAATTTTTTCCAAGTGTTTCCTAACTCTTGGTCAAGAGTGTCAACATAAGCTAAGTATGAGGAGGCATTTATACTAAAGCTTACATAAGCACCTGACATACTGCCATGGTTATATTACTATTACATCTTAACAGGTGATTATAAGTGATTTTAACAGGCCACGCAAGTCTAAAATGCCAAAGGTTTCCTGCCAGCTTTCCTTTCTAACCCACCCATTGAGGGAATGAGAAGGCATCTGAGGAATGGGCTAACCTCTGTGTATCAACACATCCTTCAGGTCGCCTATTCTGAACATTATCTCAAGCCTAAATTTTCCCTGATTGCATTTCTAGAAAGGTGAATTGTTCAGCAGGCACAACACAAGCTGATTGTATCAAACTTTCTGCCTTCCAAGTCCCGAAGGTGTTCTGCCTGCGCACATTCAGGAGCATCAATCTTTGCAGCCACTTTCCTCGTTAGCTGGAATTGAAAGACTTTGCTAGTGTAGACACTTTTTTAAAAGCAGAAATTGGACTATTTCTGAGAGCAAACAGCCTTTTTTGTTATAGTTCGGTCTTTTTAGAACAGCACGTGAAGGGCATCCAAAAATAGCAGCCAGTCCTTCTCCCACCTCCCCAGGGAGGATTTGCCCCCCCTTCAGCTGCAGCACACGCTTCCCCTCACCCTCACCACCAGCCTCCGTTCCCAAACAGCATCTGTGCTATCACCACACAGGGGAAGGGAAGATAACGAGAGAAAGGTAACCCAGGACCTCTTGCCTGCAGCTTTCCTGGTGCCTAATTAAAGACTGATGGCTAATTGAGAAGCTCTCAGTGGTGGTCTCGGTGCCAACCACCCACCAGTTCCCCGCAGCGAGAGCCTGGGCAGGGATGCTGCAGCCCCACACCTCAGCCTTTGAGTTTAGGACCCCACTGAGCCTCAAAGGCTTCAGGACTTGTGTTTTCAGTACACGGGGAAGTGAGAATTAAAACATCACACGGGCACGCGGTGACCTCGTCCTGCTCTATTCAAATCGATGCACGTTTTGTCACTCACTCCAATAGCAGTAAAATTGGTATATGTAGTATATGAAGTGAAAACCCCGGGGTTCTCCATTTGTAGCATCACAGTTTAAGCACATGCTCCTCTTGGATGAGCTCATCCTCCCCTCCCTGTTTCTCTCTCTGATTCCACAGTGCTGAAACCAGTGGACTTTAGGTTATCCATTTGCACATGTACTTGATACAGTGCAAAGCAGCACATTGCGTTTGGGGATACGCTTAACTGTAGAAGCAGAGAAGAGCATCCCTTGCTTTGGCAACCAAAGGTATCAAGTACCACCTCAAAGCTAGGCAAGGCACTTGACCCCTACAGCCATGGGAAGGTTTCCCAAAACCAGGTTTCTTTTAGCTCCCTGTCAAATGCATTAATGGTCGCCTGTTCCCTACATAGTGTTGCGATCCATTTTCCAGCCTAAATTCCCCCATTTGGATAAAGATCATACTTAGGCAGACCTCATAATGGGAGATTGCTGTCTTTTAGGAGAGGTGGGGGATAACGAACCGCAGATAGAGCCAACCCAGCTGACAAACTGAACATCAACCAGAAACACACAAGCCCTGAAGACCAGTAAATCATTTTCACAATTCATTTAAAAGATTAGCAGCCATCTCCCGCACTAACAAGTATGTTTCACTCTGCAGTCAAAGCCACGAGCAGCTGATTTCTATTTATACCATCGCAGCAGAGTGAGCCCCAGCTGTTTGCTGTTGGCCATCCCAAAGTCATGCAGGTGAACAGCTGTGCTAGAGCTGAGCTCCCCTTTGCGGAGGACAAAAGCTATTTCTAGAACTATTTCTCTATTTTTGCAGTGCTCTAGGCCCCGACTGGCAGCTGAGCGATTGGAAACAGGGACCGCTGTTATCCTTGGTTTGGTGGTAGGGACGTGGATGTTCAGAGGTAAGAAAATACGCCTTTCTGAGAGCATCCTGGGCTGGTTTGAAGGGGTGTGAGGAGGTGCCTTCCCAAGCTCGGGCCCTGGCTGCGCTGAGCCTAGGGACCCAAGCTGGACTGGCAGCTAAGACCTCACTTTCCTCCGGGCAGCTCAGCCCCAGCACAGCAACCCTGTGCCAGCAGCCAAAGCCAAGCTGGAAAGCAGTGAAACCGGTCAGCAGAAAACATGGCCAGCGTTGGCGAACGCCTCGGCTGCTGAGCTCTGCTGCAAAGCGGTCTCCTGGGTGCAGAGGGAGGAGCAGAGCCTGGGCAGAAGAAAACCACGCTCATCATCCCCCACCAGCAATGCAGCCCGACACAGGTGGTAGATGGGTGAAAACCAGCTCCTACAAGCCTGGGGAAACAAATGCAAAAGGAGGGGGTTTCTTTGCATCGTGCAGCATGCGTAGCTGGTCTGTTCCACTTGCACGACACGTCTAGACGAAGAACCACAGCCCTAGGACACAAGGGGTTATTCATTTCCACGTAACCAGGCATTCAGTTATGTGACTGCTACAACATGCCACCTCCTCTGACTCTGGGAAGAGCAGCAAGGGATGGGCAATGGACTGGATCATCCATACGTTTGTCAGAGCCACTGCTGTGGTGTTCACTTCTGGCTTACAGCTCTAAAGCAGTGGCATTTGTTATATTCCAATAGGAGATCAATATGTAATTTAATTAAGATAGATGGTTTCAGGTTGTCTGTGCCGGCATTGCCTCCATTAGGAGCTGCTGAGAAACCTGCTCTCCACTCCATGCACGTCTGCTTGCGAGTGCCGTACCAGGAGCAACCTCTCGCTCTCTGCCCCGTTTGGTTGTATTGCTGCATTTACAGTGTATTACAATGAGGATTTTTTTACGAAGTCAAGAGGCCCATGGCTGTGCATGCTTCATATGGTCATTTAATTACTGCTTTCCTTCTTTCTTCTTCTCAGTTAACCAAGGTCTTGTTTAATGGACTGAGCAAGAATAAGGCAAGAGCAAATAGCAGTTCCCATTAAGGGTCCTCCAAACCACAGCCAGGAGCTAGGAGTAACTCCTGTGTGTTCACAGCAGTTTGTTGTGGGATGACGACTTTGAAGGTTGAAATTAAGTTACTTCCACACACACCCCAGAGCACCCCACTTTGTTTGCACGTGTGGTACAGGCTGAAGCTTCAGAGCTGCCCTGACGCAGACACATTGCGTTCTCCCATACCTACAGCCCCCCCATCACACCTGAACCAACAGACGTGCCCAAATCTCTGTCGGGTTGAAGATCAGCTCTGTGCCAAGCGGATGGCAGGCTGACTCCAAGGACAGTACTGCACACTGCCTTTGAGCTCTGAATTTAAAAGAATAAAAGCAAGAGAGCCTACTGTTCCCTAAAGCAGCAGCTGCACCGGTTACTCCTGGTTCCCTTCGGTTTACCAGGTGGGTGGGTTTGCTCCATCCCTGTGATGCACTGAGCGCCCGCAGGCGCTACCGCAGGTCAACCCTCCCTGCCAGCAGGCCAGCTGCCGGCAGCCCGGTGGCCGCTTTGCCACATATTGGTGGCCAAAATCCTCCCTGGAGGGAGACTGGCCGGGTGCTTGTGCCCGCAGCTCCCGGGGCAGGCACAGCAGCTCTGGAGTTCGTACCGGGCACCCCTCACATGCCACCTTGTCCTCCTGGAAGGGCCAAAGAGCGAGTTTTTAGGCATTATCTGCCAATGTTAGACTACTGCACTGGTTACTGTACTCCCCCAAAACCCCTCTTGTTCACATAAAACATCTTCAAGCATCCTGACACCTTACCTGATTTCTTTTGACAGGGGAAACAGGAAAAGAAAGATCCTAACAAGTGCATTCCTCAGGATGCACAGGAGGTGCAGTGAAGTCTTGGATGGTTTTATTTTCTCTCATTCACACAGAATAAATGAGCATCTAGTCACTGATGGAGGCCAGTTCTCACTGCATGGCTAGAACCCCTTAAAAAAAAAAAATCAGTAAAACTGAACTTTGCAATAGTAACAGGTAAGATGTTCATCAGCTTTCAAAGTTTTCCTGTAAGAAAATTACACTTTTATCTACAGACAAACTACACTCAAGGGAGAGAGATCAAACCATTAAGAACTATTAAGAGCACAATAGCATTAGCGTGGATCCATGGGCCAAATCAACAGCCAGTCTAATCTCAGGAAAAAAAAAAAAAACATTTACTTCATGCAGCTCCTCCGATTCACACAGGATGAGTGCATCACTTCCAAGAGAGATTACAAAGAGCTAATCTTGCATCTCTCTACAGCAGAAAGATAAAGAGCACTACAGCTTGCTCATAATCAGTGTTGCACCACAATATATTGTGCTTGAAATCCAGCCCCTGCAGCACAGAAAGAGGGGCTCTGTGAGATTTCCCTTTTGCAAATTGATTTCCTTCCTGGGGAAAAAAAACCAAAAAAAGCCATTAAAATGAAAGTGTGAAAGGAAAAGGTGAAAACCTATGTCGGATGACTAGCAATAAGACTCAGGTCTGCTAGAGTCAGTTTTGCTCTACTCTAGCTGCTGCTTTGCTGAACTGCAAGTTGGCTTCGCTGTACCGGGGCAGGCAGGTCGGAGGTGGGGTCCCGCGGGAGCTGCAGAGCACCGTCCGCCCAGCGCCTTCAGCATCGGCAGCATTTTGGGGAGGCCACGCTTCCCCCTCGCAAGACTGAGTATCTTAAGCGGGCTACCCAGCCGTGCAAGTGTTTTATAGCGCTGGCGGCCCACCGCCTGCTTAATAAGTGCTACTCATTTTCTGGAGAAACCTCAAACAGGCGGTTTTGGTCTCAGATGAGTTTGTCTAAATTAAAGGTAGTAATTAGAACAAAATGCCAGTGGCCAAAGGACCATTGAAATAGCATCTTCAAGAGCCCTTCTGGAGAAAGGAGAACCTGTGCTGGGGACCAGGGCTCCTGCAGCGACCAGGGTGCCCCCAAATTGGACCAAAGGAGGCAACGTCATGGAGTCAGCACTACCAGAGCTCCCCCGGGTAGCTGCTGCAGCCGCTCTGGCAGGCTCGGGCTTTTGTGCCAGACCAGCGAAGCGCAGAGCTGCCTGACAGCCAAGCACTGCTATGCGATTTGTTCTAGTTGTTTGGTTTTGCGGCGCTCAGGGTACCGTCACAGCAAGCAACGTAAAATTAAGTTAACCGTGCTGGCGTCTCCTGTGCTTACTGCACGGAGGGAGGTGGAACTAGGCGCTTTGGATCCCGGTTGGAGGTAAAGTAATGAGATACCTACTGCAACCCGCCTCCCAAACCCTCACACCCTTGCTGATGTGTGCAACATCTGGCATCCTGGGAGACCGGCATCCCTCACGGCAAAGCTGCAAAGCCACCAAGGTTGGGACTTGTGTGAAAACGATACCTTCAGCAGGTTCACGCACAGCTGGCGGGTTAGGAAGCTGGTTTCGTTTTGGTTTTAAACCCAGGGGGCTGCTTGAGTTTCAGTGTGGCCATACATCCACAAAAAGAGGGAGCATCTCACACAGCTCATGCACCTCCTTGTTTTCCCACACCTAGATCACTAGCCTTTTGCACTTCAATACACATCCTTTTATACAGCACACAGGCACAAAGTAAGCAGGCTTTTTTTTTTTTTTCATGTCATTGATCGCTACTAATGTGCGAGTGAATTGTTACACTGCATCCTAGTGTCCCTGAATTGAATAATAAATGCCACAGCAGAATGAAAATACAAGAGATGGCCTACTGCAAGCCGAACGAGAGCATGAGCTTGAAAAATCCATTATTGCCCAAGGTGAGGAGAGGAGCAATCAGTAGGTATAAAAACCGAAACTCCTATGCTGCCCTCCCAGGTCATGGCGAAAAAAAGATTTTGTACAGCCAGAACACCTGCACTAAAATCAGCATCAGAATCATCTTGCTGGTAATTTTGATGTTGAACATTGATATGAAGCTTGATTTTTATTTTACCTTCTTTATTAGCACATCAAAGTGTAAGGAAACTCTCGCCGTTACGTTGGGACCCTGAAAACCAAGGAAGGGACGTTTAAGTCAGCAACAATCTACAGCAGAAAGACATGAGGAAGAGTTACTGAAAATAGCCGGGGAGAAGAGAACTGCTTCTAAAAGGCATTTCCAACGATCACCTAAAACCTGCAAAGCTTGCACTATGGTAACACACCTTGTCGCAACAGGGTCCCAGGGTTTGCAAGGAATGACGACAGCTACATTTTTTGATCCTTTGGAGAGTGTTTGCTGTTGAAACCACATTGCTGGGGAGAAGGTACAGCCTCCCTCCAAGGGGAACCAGCAGGCATGCTGAAAAGACCAACAGTCTCCAGTCTAAAGCCCATGGTGGTGGATATTTTCCTTAAGTTTTATACCATTTCTATGCACAAATAGAAGGATGCAGGACAGGAGAAGACAAGATATTATTCCAAAAATCTCAGTATGAAAAAAAATCCCTGTCCCTCAGGGTGTAAACCGGCAAATTCACGCGGGCACAAACACTCTTTAGGAGTGCTGCCCAGGTTCCTGCCTCCTTCACTGCACACTCCAGCAGCAGGTTGGAGATGGGACCAGACTGCCAGTGTGATCTGCTACAGCCCTCCCTGCTCAGCATAAAGGTCTGCTGTTTGCCATTGCAGTCAGGCCCGCTGCCAGAGCCCACAGTGACCCTCATAGGAGGAGTTATCTCCTTTTTGGAAAAAAAAAAAAGAAAACAAAACAAAACAAAAAAAAAAGGAGCAAATTGAAGCCACTCCCCGTGTGAGCGCGTTGCCCTGAGAAGCAATGACTTTGCAGTATGCAGCAGGACAAGGTAGATCAGCAGGGGAAATGTTCTCATAAGCACAGGCTATTTACTCTCAGCTTTTCCCTCGGCTCACATTGTTTAGCACAGCTGTTTTCAGCTTTCCAACCATCCCTACAAGGACAGAACAATTACATCCTTATGGAAACTGCCACAAGCATCCAGCAGCTCAACCCAGGTGCCAAGGCGGCTTTTTCCACGATAGCGAAAAAGCAAGTACGCTTTCTCACCTCTAGAAAAGTGCTACTCGCTCCAGCTGCTGGAAGAAACACAATGTGCCATCTGCTTTACAGTATTGTTTTCTTTAGCTACAGCCACTGCTGCTGGTCTGGGCGGCAGGGGACACGTGTCAGGAGGCTGCCACTGGGAACGATTAGAAATTGTCGCTTCCCTCTTCAACAGCAGAGGTTGCTTCCTCACAACTTGACTGGCAAAGCAGCACATGCAGGGATAGATCTACCCCTGTCCCACCCCATGCAAAGGAAACAAAGCATTGCTGATAGCTAGAAGAGACACACACGCATAAAATGCAGCAATGCAAGGTGCTCCCCTGTGTATAGGAACAGTGCAGACGCTTGGCAGCCGTAGGGAAAGGAAAGGCAACAGGCTGGGAAAGGTGGCTGCAAGGCCAGGAGAGGAACAAGAACATCTGAGACAACTGCAAACAAGGCTTTTTCAGCAAACAGGCAGCATCAAGACACAAGTTCTACCTGCAAGGATTGCAGCCATCTCACAGAGATGACAGCACCTCTCCCACTGTCTTTTAAGGCTTCAGGCTTCCTACGGCCACTTGTTTTCCTTGTCCCCAGGTCAGCAAGATGCAAAGGATTCAATGCATGACCTCACGCTACTTTGGATACAGAGCAGCAACTGCTCTCCCTTGTTTTTTTCAAATAAATGCGTCACACTGCAGAATAGTAAGGCCAATTGTCACACTGTTTTGTAGCCCCAGAAAACTCTCAACCTATGTACTGGTTGTATACTTGAAAACTCATTAAATGCTATGAAAATCAGTTTAAACTGTCATCCTAATCTTGCACCAAATCAGATCAAACTGCTCACACAATCCCAGACCTCAGCTGAGCTGCAAAGGCAGCATCTCCAGCAGAGCAATGAGCTCTCGCACAGGCTTCCCTAAATCTGGAAAAATTAAGTCCACGAGCACTCCCAGTCACTTACAGAGTGGTTATCAACCCAGAACGGCTACATCCACTAAGCTAGCGCAAAGTCATTACGTTCAACAAAGCCCAGGCCAGTAACGGGCCTGCTTCTCACGAGCAGGTATCTGAAGTTCTCTCGGAGGCTTGAAAGTCTCCTTCAGTCAGCATCAGTGCATCTGCCAGCAGGCAAGGACTCATCGCAGTCACGTTCCTGCCATTTCCAATTCCAAAACTACCTCAGCTCCAGCGGAGGAAAGAGACACAGAGCCACTTAACGACTGCATTATTATTTGGGATGAACTTGCGCAGCTGCACATAGGAATAGGCAGAGGTGAGTCCCAGAGCTGGCAGGCTGCCTTCCCTGGATTTGTGAGCTTGATCCCCCAGCCCTCCAACCCTAACTGGAGCCTGCTGACCCCCAAACACCTCACCTGCTCTTGACCACAGCCCAAGAGGTAAATCCAGCATCTTCTCTCATCAGGCTGGCTACCAGGTGCTCCTGCACACAAACAGGTTGAAATCCTGATCGCTAAGAGGAGGGCGGTAAAGTGATCAAAGGAAAATACTTCCTTCAGTGTTTGAGCATGTTTGCTCTTTTCTTTTACCCCACCTAAAGCAGTTTTCTTCATAAAGAGCCTTCCAGATGAATGTGTGCAGCACAGACTAAAAAGACCACACCTGCTGTAAGCATTCGGTGCCACGCTTTCTCAAGTGAATGAGCAAAGAGAAACTTGCATCTTTATTCAAGGCTGACAGTAAGTGGCCTCACCGCTCCTCAACAGCTACATTATTTTGTTCGGAAGCTTTGATAACCTTTGCATCCTTGGCACAGCTCTGTAATAACCAGACAAGTTCTAGAATTGCTCCTGTCTCATAGGTACGTTTCTGAACAAAAAGCTAAATTGGAACTAGCAAAAATAGCCATCATCCTGCTCACATGAAATCACACTACCTGTAACCCAGTTTGGAAGCAGCACTGACATATGGAGACTAAACTCTGCCTGATCCTCTCTCGCCTATATCCAGTAACAGCAGTACAGTCAGGGCAGGGGGGGAGGGAGGAAGTATAGTGTGGAAGAGAAAACAGTTGAAAAGATGAGTCTTAAAATCCCATTAACTTGCACCTTTCTTCCTTGTGAGTGTTGAAGGGCATAAGAAAAACTGCACCTTTTTTGTTGCAGATGCATAACTTCCCTTTCTGAAGCAGAGGAGAAGGTGCTGCCCGGAGCTGGTCGTCAGAGTACGCCATCCCTCCGGAGTAATGCACACAAGTACTGCTTTTACCCTCAGAGATGGGTAACTCTGGTTACACAGGATCAGCTCTATCAGCCTCCACCTGCAACGCAAAAATGAAAGCAGCCTTTCCTCAGCATACTGCAGACATGCTGTGCTGATGCACCACATCCAGAGTGGAAATAGTGGACACTTGAAGAATAAAAACAAGAGGCACTGAATGGAACTAGGAATTGGGTTCAAAGCTAAGAAGCGGTCCCTCGTGCAGGTGGCAGCTCAGTGAGGGACTCCTTGGCTACGAGTGCTGTAGACACTGAAAGTTCACACAGGGTCGAGGGGAAAACAGAGAAGATCCTGGAAAAGAAAACCACCGATGGTTTTATGCCTGTTCCCACGGTTAGGGCCAGGAGACCGAGCAGGGGGCATCTTTGATCAGACCACAGATACCACAGTATATGTAGGAAGAGGCTGCAAGTACCAGCCCTTCCAGTCCCTTACAAGAACTGCCTCTTTCTAGCAACAGTTAAAGCAGTTTGATCCAATACAAATTGTGTGTCATTGCAGTATTTCATCCTCCAAACTGATTCTCATTGTCTATTTTATGTATAACCCCGTATTTTTGCACAGCTTGTGCTTGAACCAATTTTATTTGCAAAAACAGCTATATTTTTCATTACTTTATGTAACAGATTTTCCCATTCACACACTTTTCCAGACACAGCTACTGAATACATGTATCAACTGGGCTGTTTGTAAATGCAAGCCTATCTTTGTCTTTGTAAGTAGAATGCATTCTAACTTAACGACCAAAAAGGTGTTAGGCAGAACCCAAACCTCTCAAACAAGCCTTTAATTTCTTCTGTTGAGAAGTATATCTAACTATGTCCAAGTTCTAGCCTAGCTACAAACAAATGTTATCCAACAGCAAGTTGAACAGCACACCTCTTCTATGACTATTGTTGGAACGTTTAAATGCAGACCACTGCAACACATTAATCCCCGACGCAGAGCTATAGCACGGCTCTAACAGCAGCACTGCTGTCCCCAGCACACACCCACTGATGCAATCTCTGAACACAGCAAGAGTTTGCATGGCATCTTCAGCATGATTTTATTCCTATAATCTCACGCGATAAACACCTTTTCCCATTAATCTTTCAACACTGACAGTTTTAAAAATAGGTAAAGTGTTCTTGAGCTACAATTTAAAATGCTAAATTTCAAGGAGAATATAAACTTGTATCTGGATGCTTTCAAACTGTCTCAGTGTGAGAAGTACATTAGATAAAAATCAATGCATTCTTTCTCTGTAGAGAGACCTCACAAATCATGACCAACTCAGAAGTTCCAGTTCAACTGTAACTTCACCCCACCCTCTGCTTACATTGCAAAACCACCAAAACATGCAAGAGTTATCACCACTCAGGCATGAAGAGCAGGCCTGTAATATATTTGACTGGAGCATTAACATCCACAAAGCAAACAAAACAATCCCTCCACCCCAAGCTCCATGCAGGTACATGCAAAAATCTTACAACAAATCACTTGGATTAGATGCTTTTTTCTAACAGAGCACTAGTATAGTGTTACTAAAACTTTGCTGAATTAATGTAATTGAATCATACAAAAAAGAATCATGGTATAGGACAAAGATTTTGTGTATACACTGCTGCTTTTCAAGGCTGTGGTAGTTGTATGCCATCTCAATTGTTATACTTTCTAGCACACTTTTCCAGTAAAGTATTACGCATTTTGTTTGTACAGTCAATAATTCTCTCAATACTGAAAAAGCATTTTATTGAAAACTTCTAAAAGGACACAATGATCACAACTAAAGCAGGAATCTGGCACAGAATGTGCTCAAAATTTCCTACAAAATCATTACAATCCAAGAAAAAAATGCCTACATAAATCAGTACAAGTATCATAAAGCATAAAAACTACAAGACAAGAAAATGATAGCTCTTGCAATGTAGAACACGCTTCAAGAGCTGTATCCTGTTCTCACATCTTTCATGATGTAACTTTCGTTCGGGAAATGATTTCATTCACAAAACTGTTGTTCTTCGCCAACACATCATTTCTCAGCTGTTTCAGCTTGATTTTGATATCGTCTTCTGACATATCTGTCAGGGGCAATGCTTTCACTTTACAAAGAAAATCCTGAATTATCTTTTCACCTTCCTGAAATTGAAGGAGAAGGAAAAGAAAACAAAGGATGTTTAGATTGCAAGCAGGATTTTTCCAAATTCCCCAAAGATACCAAGTATTATTCATTTCCAGATACTTTTTGCAGGTGAAAAACATGGTTATTTTTGCACTTGCTATCATGTTCTCAACACCAGAACAATCCAGTTACACTGGTATCAGGCATTCTTTCCCCTTTCAATCCATGAGCAACAAGCATCAGTTGATCAGCAGAAATACAATATTTAACATTAAGAGCTCCCGTATGTGTTCCACATTTAATTTCAGTGTGCAATCCCATTAGGTGAGGATTGCTAGCAATAATAGCATCAGAGTGGCCATACTACCCAAACTAGTTACTTTTTAGAGGAACTGTAAATCAAAACCAATGTTTCAATATGCTAAAGGAAAGAACGAATTGTAACCAAGCAACTGGAGAGTGGCCGTCACCAAGGAGAACAGATGATAATTAAGCTTTATGCATATGCTTTTACACAAACAGGCAAAGTGGAACTTCTAAACAGTCTGAATTGAATAGCAAGAACAAACATTTCAATGAACAGTATTCAGGATCCCTGTATTAGAAACAATTTGCCCAGAATACAGAATTTTGTCTAGTCCTCTGCATTTTGCATTTTAGAACTCTACTACAGTTTTCTTTGTTTTGTTTTATCATTTAAGACTAATGCAGTATGCTTTCAGTGCAGAAGTCTCCAAAGGACTTGGAGCACACTTTTCCCTCTAAATGTGATGTTAATGAAGGCAGACAAATTGCCTGGGTGAGACATCTAAAGCTATGCCATTCTATTGCCTAGAGAGTTTATGAAATATTATGTATTACTGAAATATCCAAGACAAAACACGATGCTGTATTCGTCAGAAGTGTTTGCCACATCAATTTAATTTACACCAACTTAAGACCACACAGTCAGATCCAACTAATCTGAAAAATACTTCACCATGATACCTAGCAAGCTGGCAAAGGAAAGGTAATAGTGGAGCAGCTGAGGTAGTTGGAGGGGGAACCTCCTGGCACTAAAAGGTAGGACAAACCAGAGATTGTTCATCCACAACATCACACCCACTTACTGAGCCAGGAACAAATACAGCAGACCTCTGAAACTGAAAATAAAGTAACAGGTAACAGCCTCTGTCTAGAGCAAAGGCTTTTTAAATGTCAAAAGTGCTTTGGATATGGACTAACACTTCAAGGCTTCCGTATACTGGAGTATTACCAAGATTACCAGTGATGCATAGAAGTTAGAATGAGTTAGAAAGCGGCAAAGTTTCAGGGCAACTGCCAGGACACAGAACTAAGATCTGTATATGGATGCAGCAAGGAGGACCTGACTAGTGGCAAAAAACAATGCAAGTCATAAGGCAGCACGTGGATTTACTCAGAGGCTGCAGCAGATGTTACTGTAAGGTCTTTTAATCCAGCAACAAAATGACACAGGCCATTCTGAAAAAGCTTCCTGCAAGCTACTGTTTTCCTTTACACTACCCGCTAATGAAGCTTCTTCTAAGAGAAAGTGAAGGGAGAAGAGAAAAAAACCAGCTCACTCAAATGGCTTTACACAACTGTATTATGCAATGGAGACATGATCAGACCTAAGCTGAGATGTGGGTTTCCTCAAGTTGTGCTTGAAGCCTGTGCAAAGCCAAGAGCATTTTACTTCTTGGTTGAGTAGAAAGAATCAAGCTAAAATTCTCACATGTGAAACAGGAAGAACTTTAGGACATCTGTAAGTCAGACATTCGAGGTCCAAATTGCTGTGTCCTTCAATATGATCAGCTTATGAGATGTGTTAGTACTGATGGGACATGGAAGTGCACAAAGGAGAAAGTTTTGTACTCGGCTTTTTTCTGACGTGAACAGATCCGAACATGTTCATGTTGAGCCTCAAGAAATGAGCACTAATGAGCCCTCAAATAAGGGGGAGCAAGACCAGGTGCAACCCACCTGCAGAGCCAAGAATAATCTAAACAACAATTAAAACAAAAGTTATAACCTAAGTCCCAAGAAACATTGCATACAAACTAAGTAGCCAACAAAAGTGATGAACAGAAAATTCTGGCTTGGTTCACAGCATAAAGAAAACACCACACAACAGCTAGAAGCATGGTCCCCTGTATGACTCCAGTTGAATAATGTATGCCAATCATACTAACTGCTGATCATTATTAAGAAAAAAATTAGTGGCATTCTCATGATGACGTTTTTAGATAAAATTCTTGCCTATGTTAACTTGAAATGAATCTAAACCAAAACCCACTACCCTTGAACATCTCTTCAACTCCTAATGAACTTCATAGCTAAAACATTTTGTTATGGAAAAATGAGATTATAGTTAATTATCCTCAAGCTTTGGGGAAATCTGAATCCTTAAACTATTTTGCTTGGGCTATTCCAAGCTAAACAAATTTTAAAAAGCATTCCTGATAGCAAACCTCTCTTTCTCTGTAGAATTTCTTGGCTGGTGGTTCTCCTTCAGATTCCTTGGACTTGCCAACGTTTTGAAATTCCTCCAATTCCAATGCTTTCTCTCTTGCACTTTCTATCACATGTTTTGGGAAAGCTGCCAACTCTGCTACGTGTATTCCAAAACTCTGGTCACAAACACCTGGATGCAGAGGAAAAAAACAGTAAAGAATTCTCAAGAGATAATATGGCTACACAGAGATTATATAAACAAACTTGTAATAGTTCTCTGTTCTGAATAATTAAGTGCATGGCATTGTTTGGTTCTCCCAACATTTTCCGATTTACCTTTTGGACTATACACAACAACACAGACTAAAGAATATGCTCCTATTTAATTAAGCTCTCTTAGAGCAGTAATTGCAGAGCTCCAAAAGTGCTTCAGGAAGAAAGGGAAAACTCTTCAAGCAGAAAGAATTTCCCACTAGTACTTGAATGAAATTGAATAATGGTTTTTATTAAAGTACTTCAACACAGTCTGTAGAATATAGTAATTCGCATAATTTATTCTTTTAATATATATATCACATTTTTCTATATTTATATGAATACATATATATGTGTGTGTATATATATATTAAAAAATATTTTAAAAGTTGCATTCTCAATCATCCTCCTCCTCCTTTGCATCAATACCACTTAACTCCTCAGTCTCCCAGAGTTGTCTTTAATTACATATTTTAACTTTACACTTACTTCAATTAATACACTGTATATATCATTTAGTTGAGAAATAAAAGTTCTCATAATTGCTTAAAATATGTCAATTATACTCAGTTACGTACAATAATTTTCACTTCAGTATCAAAAGTCCTCTGATACAATCTGTCAACTCCATTCATTTACATTACCATAATTCCAATTGGCCATCCGCAAATATTAATTCTGGTCTCCAGCAGGGACTTATGAATAAATGAATTACACATGTAAAATGATACTTAACTGATCATCTATTAAAAACTGGGTATCTGAAGAACAGGTAAAGGAAAACTTAGCATTTTTTTCTTTTTTATTAACCTTGTAATGTCTCAGGTTTCTTAAAGGAAATCAACATTTTAAAGCAGAAATTAGTTATCTTGATTTTCTACTAAAAGCACACACCTCCCCAGACACAAAGCTAACCCAGGTGTCTGCTCCGAGAATCCTGAGCAGAGGCCTGGAGAGCAGTACTTTCTGTGTCTCCTCTTCCAGTTTCTGTCACATTCGTGAAGCATGAAGACAGGGATGAAAATACTGCATAAAAGTTCCTTGTCATGTACTTCAGATTTAGTTATACATTTCAAATGACATGAAACCTGTTATTTGTTTCAAAACACAGCTGTATCCGAGCTGCCTATACTCACGTCCTTGCCTGAACAACATCACTCTTCCAAAAGGGAAAGAGCACAACATTAAATGCAAAAACTTCTGTGAAAGACATCCTATTTGAGACCAGGTATTTTAAGGTGAAGATTTCATAATGTTTTATCTCATCTGACAGAGGTTTAAGTAGATAGATACAAACTATTGTGCCTCTATGCTCAATAGCACTTCCAAGAAAATGGATCGAATGAGAAGACACTGCATGTACAAAGAAAAGATGTGTATGACTAAAAATGGCAAAACCAATTGAAGAAAAATATGAAACCTGGCTTCTAGAGTTTTCACCAGGACCAGAATGGGTGAGTTAATACAAGTTAAAAAAAACCAAGGGGGGTTGAAGGAAGAGAATTCACCCAACTTTTGGGGGAATATTAGGGTTTTTTTATCATAAGAGTTGCTATTCCAAAGGATTTAGAAGGTAGAAGGTTTAGAGTTAGTGTATATTACTTCCCTCCCCAACCTAAGTACTCAAAATAAGGCACCTAAATAAAGATGGATTGTTTGAAGATACTGTACACCGCCAGCTCTCGCTGCACTGAAAACACTCATAGTTTCAATGTATGCTTGCAGCAATTTATGACTATACTTGTCTTCAGTTCCCATGCCACACTAAGTCATATTTTAAGCATTGATTTGAGCAAGGGATTCAGAGGGCTCTGAACCTTCACTTGGTGGAAGGAGCTCAACGTGTGCTGGCAAAGATGGGAAACAGCAAACTACGACAGAACCATAGACACTGCCTCTCCACTGGAACAGGCTGGGTACCAGGGCCACAGCACTTTGGACTAATACTCAGAAGCAAAGCCTGGGCATTGCCTAGGAAAAGTACATGAACAGAGAGGAGGACAGAGGCCATTTCTAAGGAACAAAGATCTCAAAAGACAAGAACACAGAGTTAAAAGAAACAAGACTGCGGCAGCCGGAGATATTCTAACCAGCTTTAAGTAGACTCTCAGTAAAGCCAGAGGAGAGAAGGATTTCTGGTCATGCTTTGATTCCCCATGTTCAGAGCAGCCTCCTAGCTTCGCAGAAAAGTACCCGAAACCTAATCACAAGACTATAGCCATAAGGGAATATGGGAATACAAGATTAGAAGTCGTTATACAAGTAATCGAAAGGTAAGAAATTATGTAATTTCATGGATTTAAAACCAGAAGAAATGAGGAAGAAATAGTCAATTAGTAATGTCATAGGAGTAAAACAAGCATGGTACCACTTGAGTGAGGCTCAGATCAGGATATAATAAAAACACATTTACCAATTATCTAAAAGACACTTAATAGTATGGCGATAGCCTGTGAAGATTATAAAAATTATCTTTAAAAGCGTAACAGTAAAATTTAATAGTTAGACAAAATATTAGATTCATTTCAGAACAATATATGCAAGAAGGAATGAGCTGAAAAGTCCTAAATTGGCTAAAGATATCAGGAAATACTGGAGAGAGTTCCAGGATAACACGTACTGAATATGCACTGATCATGAAAAGCAGTGTTATTAGGATGAACTAGGCAAGCAGAGGCAAGTTATTTCGTATTGTGTCAACATGACAAAACAGCTTTTAAAATGAGGAATGAAGTTCAGCAACTGTACCTGTAAGATTTAATCCTAAACTAAGAAGATAAGTAAACATCTATCTCCAGGACTTGAGATAGGAGACAAGGACTAGCTCTTTAGCCTTAACAAGTATGGATGATGCTTAGTAATTGTTTTAGAAAAGATAATAGCCTAACTCCCCAAATAGTTATTCCTTATTTGAGACAAAACCACTCCACAATGTAAGTTGTTGATTGGATCCAGTATAGCCACACTGTTCTATAGTAACCATGTTCTATCCATCTGAGTGTCATCTAACTCTCCTTCATTGTGGAACTCAGAAAGGGAAAATTGAGAGGTATTTTTAAGTGAAAACAGAGCGTAATGGTACTCTGCCCACATTTTAAATCAAAATCTCAGTCCAGAGGTTGGCAACCTGACTGAAATGCTCTTATGGGAACAACAAAATCACTGTAGAGTTTACAACTAAATTAGAATGCCATAAATGACCACACCTTGCAAGCCACAGTTACACAGCCCTGCTTTTTTTAGCATAAATATAGGCTCCCGCTGAAGGGAGCAATAACAAATGATTGGCGATATAGAGAAGCAGGAGGAAGTGCTTATTGTGGTTAATAGATGAAATTTATGCCCAATTAAAAATTGTCTAATTTAATACAAAAAGGAGTAACTGGATCCACTGAAGGATTTTAAACAAACAGATCTGACTTGACTTATACTAACAACACAGGCTACTTGTTTTACTATGACGCCATTTGCTAAAAACTAAACATATTATTTTTCCTATATCAAACTACTGCATAAATTGGGCAACATCTTTCTTCAATGACCAAGGCTTATTACAATGAAATAGATATTATTAAAAACTGTCAGCACATAAAAGTTGCGTTCATTTCTTTTAAAAGAACAGTTTGAGGAACATAAGTCTTTTCTATCAGCAGGTTAAAATGGCTGATTTAGGTAATCAGAAAATAATCTTCTGGAACCCTTCTCTCTGCCCTTTAAAAAAAACAAAAAAGGAACCAACCTCAAAAGCATTGACTTGAGTGGCAGAAATAACCTAGAAGTCTTAACAAATAATCATCAACAACATCACCAACTGTGTTCACACATGGACAGAGCTCCTGCCATACACTCTTTCTCTATGGACAGAGAAGAGCATGTCTATTATAAATCTAAGCCTGGAGTATGACAGGAAATCCCCCCCCCCATTAAGAGTTCTTCCTCTCTCAGGACGAAATAAAGCTTACCCTGTTCACCATTTACGCAGTCTTACCTTCCTTGACACGATAAAGCATTGTCAGTGTGTCATCACTGGTCAGAGCAGTAACATGTAGGTTATTTACTGTTGGCACTTGGTCAGCAAGAGCTGTCAGTTCATGAAAATGTGTAGCAAACATACAGAAAGCACAGATTTTGCTAGCAATGTATTCTGAAATAGCCCATGCTAAGCCAAAACCATCATAGGTAGAAGTTCCTCTTCCCAGCTCATCGATGATTATCAGGGAGTTTTCAGATGCTGTCCTAAAAACACAGGAGCATTTTATAACATTTGAGAACAGCATGAACTCTGGATACCAGAATACCACAAGTTATGTTGTAGAGGCATAGCATTAAAGAGGCAAAAGACACTTCCTATTTACGTAACAACATACAAATGAAGTGCACACACAGTGTCACACAGATCATTCCAAATTAGTTTCTTCATCCCATTTAGACTTTGGCCTCCTGGTAGCAGCTCTGTATGACCACCGAAATAAACAGAAGGCTACTTCAGGAACTTATGAGCCTGCTAAAAAGGACTTGGAGATCCTCCACTGAGATCCTACATAAAAGGAAATCTTAAATGCATCTTTCTTAGAGCACCTCCTTTCTCATCAACCCCAACCAACAAAATCAAATAAGCACAGGACTTACCTAAGGATTGAAGCAGTTTCTAACATTTCAGCCATGAAAGTAGACACGCCTTTCAGCTGACTGTCTCCAGCTCCCACCCGAGCCAGGATACAATCCACAATGGTTATTTCTGCAGAGTCGCATGGTACAAAACACCCAATTTGGGCCATAAGAATAATCACCCCTGTCTGTCGAATGTAGGTTGATTTTCCCCCCATGTTAGGGCCTAAAGAAGAAATTTTGCAAATGAATTAAAAAAACATTATCATTTACAATTCAACAGCCCTTTTAAAGGAGAACAGGCTGTAATTTAAAACAAAGAACATTTAAACTTACTACTCTCTTGCCAGGAAAGAGTAGCAGACTTGTCTAACAGGTGCAACAAGTAGCTCCACTACTAATAAAGCTTGCTTATATGTCTTACTGAATGCTGCTTTTTCAAAAGAAAGGCGATCGGAGAGCATTAGGGGCCTTCATAAGTTTTGGGACTTTTCGGAAGTATAAGCAGTCATCTAAAACTCATGTCCATACCTAAAACTAATAAGCTTTAATTTAGAAGTCATCAGTACTGCTGCTTAATAATGAAAATAGTTTGCTTTCACCTCAAACAACAATTACAATTTGTCTGTGAAAATGAAATCCCTTAGTTACAGACTGGATACAAGCTGATGGGTGATTTAAATTACAATCTAAGGGGAGTCTGCATCAGCAAAATGAATAACTTACTTTTAATCAAAGTACAAATGAAATTAAAAGTATTTTCCAGAAAACTGATCATTAAAACCAATTTTATGCTTTTGCTAACCAGAAAAACAAGGGTGTTACCATGCATTTATTCAGATTTTTAGTTTTTCCTTTTTGATTATGTTAGAAGTATTCATTAATCATTCTCTAATTTCAGATCTTTGCTACTCAGAATGTATGTCAAGGACATCTGGATGGAAATTAAAATTCAATTAAATCTATAAACACTAAAAATGTTTTCCTGTGTAGTAAAATTATCTTAATTACACCAGAGAATATGGGAAAAAAGGGTACAGTCATTGAAACATGTTTTGCATTTAAAATTGACCTTAATACTAAACAAAGAAAACATTAACAAGGAGGCTGCTTAAAGTCTTTGCCTACAGAAGGTGCCTTTGTGGCTACAATACAATTGATGCCTAGTGGAATTTTCAAAATCACTTAAGCAGGTTCAGGTTCTCCAGTTCCTGAGGTTGCCTGGCTTGTGGACTTAACAGTCACTAAGGCAAAGAATACATATATTAAGGAAGGACTAATTTCTTATTTCCTACTGTCCTAGCAGCCTCTCTCTTCTTCCCAAACAACTATATCTAAATTAGTGATCACCTTCTCCAAACAGTGCACTATAACTACAATCATAACAACTAATTCCATGACTATTAGTTTGGAAGATGAGAAATGCATCTGTATGCACATAAACATATAGAATATCCACTATCAAAGGAAACACTTCACAAGAACATTGTGGACACTTTCTTTTTTTAATATAATAAACACCACCACCTTACAAATACCCTCCCTTCTTTTCCAGAGCTAAATCTTATCCCCCATACAGAAAGACGAATAACTTGCTAGGCGCTCACCCTTTGTTGATTAGAGAAATTGTTTTGACAGAGTTCTACTGGGTTGGTTGTTTGCTTGCTTGTTATTGGTTTGGTTTTTTAAAGACATCATTATTGGAAATACTCGAGACATTTAAAACGTAAATAACAAATGAAAAAGAGAACAGAAACATTTACCAGTAATAATGTGGAACATCTGCTTGCCCTTCTCAAATGTAATGTCATTGGGGATGAAGGCCACCTCATCTTGCACTTCAATGCAAGGATGCCTGGCACCTTTCAGCACAATCCTTCCTTGTCCCTTTTCCAGAATGACAGGACGGACATACGGCACTGGTGCTCCGTTTGACACATGAGCAAAACTGACAACTGCATCTAATTGAGCTATCACATCATTCATCGTCTGTATTGGTTCTGCATAACCTGTTTTTGGTTAGAGATACATAAATTCAACACAGTTAGAAATGTTTTTGTTCTTGCTGAAAAGATATCTTAAAGCCTATATTGAGCCCATTAAATTAATTCACCTGCATTAAAAGTCAATTTTGTTCAAGATAGCCATCACCTTCTGTGAGAGTCTAAGATGTAATCCTTAAGTATCCATGCTCTGACTACAAAGGGAACTTCTTCAGACTAAGAAAAGGAAGAAGTGAGGCCATATTGATTGTTTTGCCTTAACACTAGACAATGAGAAACAGCTTATCTTGGTACAGGAAGGCCAAGGCTCACAATGACAAGGTGGCTGGAAATCCAGTAAGTTTCCTTCCTCTGTAATATGCTGCACTTTGATGCTCATGCAAGCAAAGACAATAGAGACACAGCATTGACAATTCAGAGACAGCAACCATTTCTGTTTATGTGAATGATGGTATGGAGTGGTCTGTAAGATACAGTGCCTGTGATACCAGACAACAAGACTAGAGGGCCCAGCATCCCCAGTACCAGTTTTTAAGTTTTGGTGTTTGGTTTTTTTCAGTGAAAGGGATGAGGGAGAGGAGTCTACAGAGGTAAATCATCCAACACCTGCAAATGGGATGCATGTGTCAGAAGAGGTGAGCAGTGACCTGCAGAAAAAGTCCTACCTGTATGAAGTACATTTACCATTCTAACATCATCTCTTGAACTAGCTAAGTATAGATCATCAAGAGGACTTTAAGTCACTTTCATTCAAGAATTACACACATAATCCAGTCTTTTTCATTAAATTGCCTCCACTTGGGGAATAAAAATGCTTTTTGAATACACATATACACTTGTAAGTCTATGACTGCACACCACAGAAGCTTTAAGCCACAGCAACAGACTTTATTAAATAAACTTACTAGGTATTTATAAATTACATATTGAAGCTAATCCTGTTACATAATACCCCACTAGCTTTCTACATAAATATACAAACCTTAGTATGCTACACAAAAAGAAAAAATCACTTGAAAATTACCAAGATTAAAAAAAAATATCTAACAAGCTACTGATTTGCAATATACTGGCAAATTCCTTATGACAACAGGTCAAAGCTTATGAATATTTCCACTGTAACTTAATACACACTCAAATATATTAATACCTCAGCTTAAGAAGTGTTTTTTTCATCTTTAATACATTTACCCTTAGCTTAATATTCATTAGTGCTTTCAATTTCCACTTCGCTCTTTAAAAGAACTAAGACTTGCTCTGCTGGAACTAGTGTCTTTGGGAGAAGCAATATTTACAGAATCCTCCAAGCCCAAATTCCCAGATGTCTCTTCTTCTTTTGGTGAAGTATAGTAAAGAATGCCCTATAAGTAGGCAATCTTGGAGCAAAATACACGGAAATTAATTAGGAAAACCATCATTTTTTATTGTACCATATAAGCAATGGCTAACCTGATTTTTTACTGCATACCAATGTTCTTTCTTCATCATCCTTCACAGACCTCAGGTCCCACTCCCTCAGTTCTCTATTGTTCTTCACCTCTTCTGCCTTCTACTTAATTCACCATTTGGGTGGAGATGCCCAGAGTCAGGTAGGTGGGTGGAGGATAGATGTGGCCTTTATGGGCATATTTGTGTTCCTTTTATGGGATTAAAATTTGCACACACCCCATGACTGCACATTTGTAGCAATGCCAGGAAAGGGTCTGACCATAGAAGACAATATATTTCAAACTTTCAAGAACTGTCTAAAAGTCAAACCTCATTTTTCACATTAATTCTTTTGGGAATGTTATGGTTCTTCTCTACAAAAGGACCTATAAAGTAACTGCAAGTACTCCCACCACTCCAGGCTGATACACATCTGTTGATTGTGTCACAATCTGAACATTGACATATTCACCTGAAGCAATGTTAATGATTTCCTTAACAATTGCATCCTGAGCCTCTTCATACTCTTCTCTGTTCTTTATATATTCATCATTGACGGAGCTCAGTTTGCTGTGAACAAAACCACAATATTTAGAAGCTGTGATGTTCTGTCTTCACTGCTACAATGCCAAACTTCTGGCCACCTCATCTAGGAGTCAATAGCAGTTGTCCCCACCTGTTTTAACAGCAAGGTTCAGCACAAGGGCCACATAGCAACCCACAATTCATCCACACCAGGATTATCAGTAAGATTAATCCCAAGTTGAAGATTACCCACAATGGCCAAACCAGCAATTCTAGCATCTCTGAACACATCATTCTTCAAAATCTTACAGTAGTTGTTTGTTATAGACATGCTATGTGACAAGGACTTGCTCTTAAAGCTGAATTTCTGGCCATTTTGCAATGAGATGTGGCACGTTATAGAACTGACAGAGAAGAATTGCTGCTAAGCAACTGTGTAATTAACCCAGAGTCCTACAACAGGCTTATCAGAGCAGAAGGCATTAACTTCTTTCATTTAGTAAAAACCTCAGTGAACTACTGTCACAAAGAATAGGTTCTAGTCTTCAAAATAAGGTAAGTTGAAATCAAGAGAGCATTTAAACAAGTGTTTATTCTTCTCAACCTTGTCTCTGAACATGGAGGAGAGTCTGCAAGACTGAATATAAAACACACCCAAGCAGTGCACCCACACTATAAGCAGAAGTCAGCCTTGTGCTTCTAGTACCATCTACAGAAGCAACTATAACTTAAGTAGGCACAGAGAAGTCTGTTTTATTAGTGACCCATGGGCTTCTTCCTCACAGGAAAGTAACAGATGACACAGTAGAAGTTCTAAGTACCATCTTCTCAGTTACAGAAAAGCCTAACTTCATCACTACGTTCAGATTCATAACATATTTAGAACCAAAAAAAGCTGTTTTAAATTTCAGGGATGTTTTGAAAAAATATCCTCTGAGTAAATGTTAAAACAAAATGCAATTAAGGTTTACACTTTGTTCATTTAAGTAAATTGGTGCGAAATACACCAACATATTGGTTGGTGTGAACCAATATGTTTGCCCTCCTTTTCAAAGCAAAGGATTTATTACTATGAAAGTGAGTGATTAACAGAAACAGTCACTATTAGTAATAGCACTGGCTTGAAACCAACCTTGCCCTGTAGGCAGTGCTCCTCATACATGTCTGTCAATTAAGATCTATCTCTCAATAAACTCACTTCTCTGATGCTAACTCCAGCAGGAACTGCTACACATAAAGCAATAGCAGCATGGTTTGTCTGAAACAGACTGTACGATGTATTAATCTCTGCTATTTTTACCCTTCCATATATAACACATGCAGGAGACTTAAAGAGTGGTTTTCTCCTGGACCTGCCACTGACAGACAAGGAAGAACTTGTCAGGAGGTTGAAGTCCAATTAGTGGCTGATTAGTAGCGGCATTTCTTAGGGTTGATACTGGGGCTGATACTATTTATGCCTTGATTAACAACCTGAATGATGGGACTGAAAGCATTCTCAAATGCACTCTCAGCAAGGCTGTGAACACCACCACATTAAGGGGAGCTGTCAGTACACTGGAGCATGGGGCTGCCATTCATTGGGATATCTGCAGACAGAGAAATAGGTGGACAAGTATTTCAACACAGGCAAATGCAACGTCCTGCACCTGGGATGAAATAACTCCATGCAACAGTAGAGACTGGGGTCCAAGTGGCTGTAAAACAGCTATTCATAAAAGAGTTGGGGGACCCAGTGGACAAGAAGCTGAACATGACCCAGCAGTGTGACACTAAAGCAGAGAAAGCCAAGCCCATACTGGCTGCACTAGCAAGAGAATAGCCGGTATGTCGAAGGAAGTGATTCTTCCCCTCTATTCAGCGCTTGTGAGACCACATCCACAGTGCTGGCTCGCAGTTTTGTCTTCCCAGTCTAAGAGACATATCAAACCTGGAGCAGATGGCCACCACAAAGATTGGCAGCTGGAGCACATGGCATACAAGGACAGGCTGAGAGAGATGCCTGCCCAGGCTGAGAGAAATCTGAAGTCAGCCTGGAAAGAAGAGGCACCAGACTCTTCTTGGAGGTGCACAGCAAAGGAATGAGACACTAAAACCCCAAGCTTCTGCAAGGAAAATTCTCATTAGATCTGATTAGGAAAGCTGTCACAAAGAGTGGTTCAGCACTGGAACTTGTGCCCCACCAGGTTGTGAAGGATGCTTGGAGGATGGGCACCTGGGCAAGGCCTTGAGCTACCTCATCTAACTTTGAGATAGGATCTAATTTCTAAGGTGGGTCTGCTTTGAGTGATGGTTTAGACCAGTTAACCTCAAGAGATCACCTTCCACTTAAGTTATTACCTGCAACTTTCTACTTTGTTCTGTGTAATAATAATGAAGAGCTAAAAATTCAACAAAAAGTAGAGATTTTTTGCTTGGCTGACCTGTGACAGAACTGCTGTCCAGGCAAGGAGACACTGAAACAGCACCAATGCAATTAGCCTGAAGACTGAAATTTTTAAATAGCTTCATCTATAGAGCCACAGAATGGAAGTCCAATACTAGGACCAACAGAAATTACAGTGTGATTTGGAACAAAAAGAAGGTAATCACCAACAAAACTGCTGCATGTCATATTTGGTAATAAACATAAATAGCTCTTTTCCTATTGCAGCTTGTGAAAGTGTCTGTATAAACACTCACAGTAAATGCAATTATGCTGCTAGCTGCAGCTAAAACAGAGAAATTAGCCCAAGTCAAAGGACCCAAAATAGCTAACAGTTGGCAAAGTAAAAGGGGGAACGCAGCTTTTAACAGAAACTGTATGACTGCTCCTCCCTCATGCCAGTCTTGCTCAATATCTCAATCTGTGAGCCAATTAAAAAGGTGAAAATTCAGCCATTCAAGATGTAGGGAAACCAGTTTATCAGCACAACTATAAAGAAAGGAACATTTTTGCCTCTTTCACAACAGGCTTGAAAATCTACAAAGATGATCTCATACCTGTTAGTAAATTTCACACCATTCTTCTGTGTATCAACTATTCCATATTTTGAATTGTTACGGAGAACTTTTTCCTCCTTGCAAGTTATTCGAAAGTGATGTCCAAACTGTGAATTTGTCTCCAGTTTGATACTTTTGCCAGCTTCCAAACCTTTTAGATTAAAAGAAAGAAGAAAACAAATGTATTATCAAAAATCCTGCAGCCTGTGCTATTCCTGCTCATTAATCCCCAGTTTGTATGATGTAGCCTCTCTTAGATACGCTATTCAATACACTTGCTTTGGTTCTGTATGGGTATGAGAAATACCCAGACCTAACAGAATTTTACTGATTCATTCTCTGCTCTTACTTTGATATGCTCTCAAACTGCATATTCAAATCAGGCTCACGATTATAGTACTGCTACATATTCTCCAGAAATGTGAAAAATTTTCATAGCACACTGCAAGGACATTCTATATTGCTGCTGTAAGCACAGCACCTGCAGTCTTATGATCCTTTTACTAACACATACTTTTGATGGTGAGATTGCTCATTCCATCCCTACACAATCTTGTCTTTCCTTCTTTTCATCCAGGTATCTTGTTTACGCTAAAAAAAAAAATCAAGATTAAAAAATATGCAAGCCCTTAAAGGTGTAATCTAAAATAACTATGTTGTGGTTTTCCTTGCCATATTTTAATTAAAAAATGGTTGGTTTTTTTAAGTTGCTCTTTGAATGCCTGATTCATCAGCTGCACATGGAATTTTCTGCATAAGAGAATCAATTCTTTAAATGTCTCATTGGCTTACACATTACATTTTGCAAAGACCTTCAAAAGAAAACTAGCATGTCCTGAATGGACACTTAAGAGAATGCACAGCGGGGGCAGGGGGGAGTTTCAGTGCATGTCCTCAAAGGATGTAAAATAGAACTAGGCTTAGCCAAGAGTTTGATGAGTTGCAGTTCTACAAAATGAATTCTGCAGTATCTTGCAACCTACGTGATAATTTCTGAAATATTCTGGAATGGCACACTTAAAAAAAAAAAAAAAAAAGCCACTCAGTTTTCAACAGATTGTACTGTGACGACTAAAGTCACCCCAAACTAATAATAAAATAATACAAACATCCCTTAAGTCCTCTATACCAGTTTTCATCACTTCATCTCAAAACATTTTACAAAGGAGGTAAGAATCAAAGGCAGCTTCATACCCTACCTAGTTCTTTGGCTGCACTCTTTAAAAATGACTGCATTTTTTCTTCCAGTTCATTCATCTTTTCTCTTAATTCTGTCAAATTAGGGTCAAAAGAAGCCTTGACAAGAAATTCATGATTCTCCACCTAGGGAAAAATAACAAGAAAAAATTCATATGAACATAGGCAGTAAAAAAAAAAAAAAAAAATTAAAAAAAATCACCTCCCTGATCATACATGGTAAAATGGATTTACTTAATCATTTATTAAATTTATTTTTTATATATATAATTTTGCAATGCAATGCTCTTTGTGATAATTGGTATCTGATTCAACTACAAAACAAATACATCTCAAACACTTGTTTTCTCAAGTAATATACTTTATACAAGCAAAATATACCAATTTAACAGACTCCTTTACTTTGAAATGGAGTTGTCTGCACACTTATTTGCACACAAATAACTGAGCAGTAGGCGGGGAAAAAAAGGGAAGTCAGAGGAAATGAAATTGTTATGTACATAATCTGTATGCTAGCCTGGACTTATGCAGCTAATCAAGACAGAGTGTAGAAGGATGGGGCGTTTCAAAACAAGTAGTCTTTGGAAAGTTTCTGAAACTGTAATTCCTGCCTAAAACACACTCAAGAGGTTACAGAAGGAGCCTACATAATATTACCAAAAATCCTACCCAATTTCAACAGTTATTTTGAGTTGAAAAGCATACACATTTCCTTCCAAGCTAAATATTTTCAGAGTCACAGATGAAGTAAATTGTATTCATCTTTTTTCCTCTCTCTTCCCCATGCTTCCACTGCCAGGTGTGTGTTTCTGATGACCTTACAAGCCTCAAGTTTCATTCACAAGCACAGCTTATAACTAAAAATTTGCTAAATAAAAGAAACTCAATTTTTAATACAAAAACTTTTACAATCAACAAAATATTAGCACCGTTGTCCAACATGGAAACTAAGCATTGGCTTTCATATTAGCAATGTATTTAATCTAATTACGTTAAAAAAAAACAAACCAAAACAACACTTTCATGAAGCTTCCCCTAGCTGGGAATTATCTGCAAAGTTGTACACAAAGCAGCTGCAAATACCTCGCAAAACACACTAAAAAAAGATGGTGGTTTACATACAATTTCACTTTTACCCACAAGTATATGTTAGCAAGAGGAGGAAGGAGAAGAAAAAAGGGAGGTTCACAGTTCGTTTACTCCCTCCCAGGCAATAAAAGTATCACTCCAGAAAGCACTGAGCAACAGGAACCGTTAAGTACAAGAACCACCACATACATCTTGTCCTACTACGCACAAGGAGCACTTAGAATCTGCAGTGCATCAAAAGAATTGTAAAAGCATTAGACTCAAGACTCCCAGGTTTTGCGGCAACTTGGAACAAAGACCTGGGAATGCAATCTGGAGATGAAAGCCACAGGAATGGGGGAACAAGTAAATTATCATATGAAGAAACCACATAGCATACTGTATATTCAAAGGACTGCTGCTTTATTCTGAGAATGATCTTCTCCCAACAGATAATTTGATCTTCCACAGAAGCTGCATCATGGAAAACTGAACCATTGGTGCTTATTTTCTCTGTGCAATTACCAGCACTGCAAGGCATTACACTCAGCCTGCCGTTTTGGTTCCAGTTGTGTTGTGTGCAAACACACTGCAGTGGCAAAGTTCTCCAGTTGCTTAACCAGAGATGTGGACTCCACACAAAATAATGGATTACGAGATCTGCGAGGACCATCTTGAAAGCTGGAGATATTAAGAAAGGGGTACGAACAAATTAATTCCCTGCTACATCCCTAGTGATAGGCCTGCTCCTTCCATTCCCTTAATAATTCCACTAAAAGAACAGCAATGAACATTTATGACAGAGCGTACGGCAGAAAAGACCATTCCTGGTTTTGTAGCGCAGATCCTGGATCTGAAACAGCAACTGGAAAGGCTGGGATGCAAACGCCACACATGCCAGCCCTTGTCAGGACTGGCTTCATGAGACAACCAAGATTGACAGTCAAGTGATAAGTAATTTTGTTTCACAGCTTCAAAGAATTATTTGAAGCCTGGAATAAACTGCAGAAATCCCATAACCTCAGGAGAAGGAAGGTAATGTCCCCAAGGACCCATAACACGCAGGCTGCCCCAGCAGAGCACCCAGTCTGGCTCTCGGTTCTGTCCTTTACCCAGGCTGCCACGTCAGAGAGGCTGACTGGAAGAGGTAAACTTACTCTTTTTGAAAAAAAAAAGCCCTGCACTTCCATCCTTCAGGGCCTCCTCGCTACAGGCAAGCTTTCATTTCACTGCAAGCAAAGATCCGTATGTGGCTACATCTTAAGAGTGTGCAAAAAAGCTAGGTTACTGCCTCACCCACTGCTCAGTCTGGCGCTCACGGGGACGGAGTTAGTTTTCATGTGCTTGTTGCTAATTCCATCAGGGCTCCAACAGACCCGTGGTGACAAATGAACCCAGAGGCTGCTAGTGTGCAAGAAATAAATCCTAAGCTGCTGTGAAGTTTTGGGACAGAAGCATTAAAGTAGAACTACTTCAGCTTCCATTTACATTAATAGTTCGGGTTAGGGACTGTAGCAGTTCAAGAACTGATTTGCAGCAAACCAGGCACTCCAGCCCCAGGGTTAAGTGCCTGGTGGCTTTTCCAGGTGTAGATATCAAGTCTCTAGGACAGCTAGCAGCCTATATCCCATTACATCAGCCTGAAAATCTGAATTGAAAAATGTGTAAGATCCAGGTTTGAAGACAGCTTCTAATGTGTTGCATTACCCACCCCAGCTATTACAGGGCAGCTCCTTCCTCGTTCAGGCCTCATGAAGTAATCCTTAGCAGGTGACAAACAAAACTGCTCCATCTGACCACTCTCTCCAAGTGAAAGCCAAGTGTGATCAAGTGAATAGAAAACAATTTTAAATTAAATTAAAAGTTCAGCTAAACTGCTAAGGAAGTAAAATGATTATGGTTTACTAAAAATATTAAAAACTTGTGCTACTAATTAATATATAAAAACACCAGGCACCCACAACTATATTACCCTCTAACGTTCTTCTCAAGCTGTGCTCCTCCTACAGAAGTATCTCAGATATAATTAGGTAAGTCACTTAAAGCAAACTTTTGCTTTTTCTCCTCCACAGCCCTCAGTGTGAACATGGCCAACAATCTGGCAAGACAAGCATTAACAGGAATGTGGTATTTGAGTTCTTGGTGCTTTGTACCTAATGAATCTACCATCAGCTATGGTCCACTAAGGCTACACCTCACCAGAAAAACTGAAGGAAATACCACCAAACCCAACTCACTCCCCTCTCATCTCCCCCAAAAAAGAATGAAAATACTCATCATCATTGTGATATTTCAGTGATATATTGATCACTGAAACACACTTAAGTCTAAATTACAACTCAGTACTGCATTAAATACAAATATTAAATTTGCTTCAGAGATTAAGGAATGCAACAGACACGTGCAACAGATTGGTCTGAACACTCTTGCTACCACTTTCACTCTATATATAACCTCACTCTACATATAACCTTTTACTGGCAAGAGTCATGCAAAGGGTTATAATGAAAGCAAATCCCTTAATGCAATATGGATAAGCAGCAGCTAGACATTCCCTTTTTTTCTACTAAGCACGCTGCATTTTTTTTAGTGTAAGTTTTTGCTCAGAGCTACTCTGAAATGAATGTTGAAAGTACAAAATTTAATGTGGTAAACAGCAGACTAACATCACAGCATTGACAACACTTTCATACCTGCATATGTTTACTTACATGAAATGAGACCCAAGTGAGTCACATTTCCAAGCGGTGCTCAAATGAATGAGGTGACAGCCAACAATTTGCAGACTCTGGGACTATGGTAAGCTAGCTAGCTAATCTGAAAAACAAGTCCTTCTGTAACGGGCTGTGCTCTTAATACTCAAAACAAAAATACTATATACCGATAACGCTAACAAACTTTGAAGTTGCCCTGACTTGAGGAGGAGGTTGGAGTAAGACGGTTTTTCAAAGGCCCCTTAAGATTCTGTGGAAGTGACAGTTTCTCAACTTTTATTACAGCTAGGTAAATGAATAACCACATCCCACGCTTTTTGAACTTGGATGTTTCTCTTTACATTCGAATACATTATTGACATAATTTAGTTGCTACGACAACCTGTCCTTCAATCACACTCAGAATAGAGCTAGGTATTTTGTTTGAACTCCCTAAAAACCTAAGAGAAATTTCAAGTCAAAGTTCAAGTTTTAACATTCATACGGACAAGGCTTATTCTTGTGGTAAAACCAGCGTTGGCTTATCTATAGCCATTTTCCAGTGTCTTGAAGGGGAAAAAAAACAAATCCAACACACTGGATTCTATGGGACTTGATTAAAAATAACTGACTTGTTATTCTGTTTGGAAGGACAACAAAACATTTTTGAAGTAGAAGCTGAAACAAATTTGAAGAGCTGGACTATGAAGGGCCAAGGCTTAGAACAGCTGTTAGTTTTAAAGAAAACAGAGTCCCAGGGCATACAAACTGCATCAACAGATGGTCTGTAACTAGTATAAAGCTATAAATTTCTTCATTAGCATATATCACAAATTACAGCAACATGTCAATCAGTCTTTCCTTAAACTGTAAAACGCAGTTGATTAATGCATACACAATACAAAGAGACAAAACGCAGTGCTTCTGCCTTTGGAGAAAAATATGCATGTTCAAAATTTTAAAGCCACCGCAGTTTTCAAAAGTTCAACACCTTGCCCTTACTACCATGCCTGGCACATGGTTAGGTAGATCTCGTATTTCTACAGTCAGCTGAGATTGACAGTTATGACAATCCTAAAAGCTTCCCAAGTTTTCCAAAATGACTGAAACATCTTATTGAGAAAGGAACATTAAATATGTTTCTAACCAAGCATGTACATGTCAAAATGTGTCTCACCAATTCTCTAACCAATATAATGGGAAAAAATTACGTACAAAACTCACTTAAAAACTTGGCATTGTTTCACCCAGTTAAGCAATGGTTCATGTTTTTGCCTGTGTCCTAAGTGTTCAATGTTAAACAATGACAAATTGGTCATTTATGCTCATCCCGTCTCCTTTCCACTACAGGTTTAAGGAACAGGAATGTTCCTTCCAGCTTTCTTTGGCCAATTTTTCCCCTGAAAAGAATGCCAGTTTTCTCTTGCAAGCATAGTCCTATCATCAGTAATATTTTATAAGCAAGTGTAGATGCAAGGCTAAGGTAATTGTAGTAGCTTTCTCTCTAGTGAGAAATACCTTTACACTGGAAAGTAAAGTCAGTCTTTATACCTAGGTCAATCATTTTTCAGAGGCAAACTGTTAGTTATGAAGACTTAATCCCACCAAACAGAACCAAGTCTAATGAACTTTATAGAAGCAGAGAAATACGTAATAAACATATTCTGGCTACATTCTAGATTTGAGATATATCACAGTAACTGAAAATATGAAGAAGCAGAAAAGTGACAAAATAACTTTCCCACTTTTAATACTGATGAGGTTTTTAAAAAATAGTTTCAGGTCCACAGCACCCATGTACCTAAAGCGTTTTTTGATTGGCTAGATAATTTCAGACAGTGGGTGAATACCCTCTTGATATCAAAATGCTATACTAATAACAGCCTTCATATATTCCACAGCTAAACTATCACTAACTACTTAATATAGATGATCAATTAAATTTAGTGAGTGTAGAGCAGATTGCAAAGTTCAGTAAGAAACTTTAATTGCTAAGTAAACCCCCTCCTACACACCAGCCCATACCTTATCCATGTCCAATGTTGTTTCTATCATCTCCAGAAACTTTGAGAAGTCAGAGTAGATATCATTAAGAGGTGTTATAAACACTGCCAACAACAACATCTGGTGAGCTCCTGTTAAGAACAAACAAGAAAAATTATCATTCATAAAACCCCACAACTTTACCAGAATTCACTTATCCAAGATAAACAGCAGAACTATACAGCTGGTTAATTTTTATTAAGATTGGTTATGACTATTTCACTGACACACACATACCTTTTTCTAAAATTGGCATTATTCAATTTATATTCTGATTAAGCTTGTACCTATTCTATCATCTTTGTTCATATCTGGTGGTATTAATTCCCTTCTACTATGAGTAAAACCACAGACAAACAACAGTTTGAAAGCAAACCTGCTGTCTGTACATTACCTATTCTTGCTCGTAAAAAGTTGAAATGGCTTTAGCAAAAAGTGTATTCTACAGCAACCAACTTGAAAGATATGAAGTGTATCATCATCCACACAGAGTTTTTAATTTTTCTTAATTCAAAATTACCAAAAATTGGAAATATTTAGTAGGATGAACATAATAGAAATTCAGGTGTATGGTTTTTGGTTTTGTTTTCCTTAAGAAAAGGCCATCTACTTTAACCAGATCTTTATAGTCACTGATCTTTCCACTAAACAGGAAGTCATCAAAATTAAATTAGTCTTCTCCAACTTATTTTGTTAGCACAGATACTCTGTAGCACCAAGTGTAACTGCATAGCACACATATTGGTTGGCAGTCCACAGAACACTAAGTATTGAACGCAAAATGCAGTTCACAGTTAACTTAGCATGCATGGATATTGCCAATTCTGTGAAAGAAGTATTTTCTTCAGGCCTACAAATAAGCACCTATCCAGCAGCCAGCTGTGAAAACGGTCTGCCAGTAAATGAATGTTTACATCTTTGCAGCCACTTCAATATACAACTTAATCACAGAAAGATTAGCGTTATTGACTATATGATTTACACAAAATGCTACAAAAAGAATCCAATGCTATGAGCTTATAGTCATTGGATTATGTACAGAATTATGATATTTGCCTCCGATGTTTACAGGCAACGCTTTGCACGAACAGAGAAACACAGCATTAAGCTCTGGCTATTCCAGAGCCTCCGAATTTCTTATCAGACTAGGGAAAAAGTCCTAATCTTTCCTAGGAAACATTTCCGTACAAATTTATAGAAGTCACAGAGCGAGGACATGATTACCCAAGGGAATCTCTCTTTTCTCTCAGCACCATAACTCAAGCAGAAAGAAAAGTTCAGTTTGTTTCCTTTTCCTCCTGTGCCTTTTTGCTTCCCCACTCCCCCAAGCTTTTAAAGTTAAAGCTCTTAACTGATTAGTATCTATTAATAGAGAAAAAAAATTACATGTTGTTGAGAGATTATTGAACTTGTCAAAATGGAGTCATCTGCTGTCTAAAAATCTTCAAAACTAAGAGAGATCTGAAATAAAGTACAGCTTGCTTTTTATTCTGTATCTCTTGCTTGCTCTCTGTCACTTCCCCCCCCCACCCCGTAAGAAGACAGATCTAAACCAACCTAGAAAATAAAAGGAGGTAGTAAAGAATGAAGAGTCTGAAGAGCAGAAAAGAAGAGGACTTCTTCAGAGTGGACTTAGCAGTTCCCAGTGCACCAGCTGACAGAGTGCACGGCACACACAAAGAAATGACCTTCAGTATTCTTGAATTAATGAAAAATGATTGTGTTTGAACTTAAAGTAGCAATTACAATTTATTTTCTTGAAACAACTAAGTAGGAAAGTTTCGTGATATGATTTCATTATTTAAGTTTGAAGAGTACATCTTCAGACACCATAGGAAGATGCCACATTCAAAAACTAGAAAATACTGATTTATTAAGTAAATAAAATACTAATGTATTTACATATATTTATGATATGGTTCAAACTAATATATTGCAAAATTGATTTATACTTTCAACCCAACTTCATATTCAGTATCCAATGCTTGAAAAAGTAAAATAGTGGAGTCAGTGAATACTGAGGATTTATAGAAGTTCTATATGTATGCTTTTCTTAAAAGCATAACACTTGGCCTTAAAAGAATATGAACAAGAAACACCATTGAAAAATTCTAAATTAGACTCCAATTTGTCTTGTACCTGCATTCATAAACTCATATAAAAGATGCAGGGTAAAAAAAACACTTTTGCATCTACTCAACATTATTAGCATGTAAGCTAACCGTTGAGAGAAAGAATAATAGATCTATGTACCGTCAAAAGCAGAGCTGCATATTGATCACAAAGCCTATCTGCTCCCAGGTACAATTTTTAATTTAAACCATAATTTACTTACTGAAGCACAGATAAGTGTTTATTACATGCATTAAAGACTTTACTATTAATATGGTTTAAAACTTTGTATAGAAATTAAAATCAAGCACTAATCTTCAAAGTTGAAACATTTATATAGTTACAGAAGTATGAAAACTGACACTGTTCTATCAAGGACACTATATGTTTTCACAGACAAATCTCATGACTAAGTGTACTTAAACCAGCCATTTTGATAGTACAAAGGGTCTTAGAAAAAATGATGAGGAAAGAACAAGGAGCAAAACAAATTGGGATAAAATATAGTATGGGTTTATTAGAGGCAGATCATACCTGTATAGCGCAACATCTGTCTGAAATAACTGAATGCCTAAGACAAAGGGAAATCTGTAGACCTAATCTGGGCTCTTCTAAAGCATTCAATACAGCGTCACTTGGGATGCTAAGATGCAAGATTCATGATTAATACAAAGATCAGAAGGCAGATAAAGAGGACATCACCGACTTGCAAAAGATGAATGAGCTGGAAGGACATCAGCAATACAGTTCCTCCAGGGCTCATACAAGCATTTATCTTTTTAAGATGTGTGAATTAATAATATTAACGCACAAAAGAAGGCTGTTTATAAAATTCACTAATATATACAATGTGGAAGATATCAGTAGATGAAATTGGAACAAAATAAATCAGGAACATAACTAACTGACCTTGAAAACTGGGCTAATAGAAACAAAGTAAAATTTAGCAGCAAGCAAGACCACGCATTGATAGATAAAACGAATTTCCACTATGAGTAGAGGAATAATCAGCTGGAAGTGACAAAGGATGGGCAACAGCCAAGTTTGATCACAACATGGTTATAACACACCAGTGCAACAGTCATGGAAAGAACCGTGATGGAACACGCAGTAAGAGGCATTTCCAAAAGCAGTAAGGGGGTATTCCAGCCACTGTATACGATATGGTAAAAATACACCTGGAACCCAGCATACAATTCCTGTATCCTGCATATTTACAGGCTTAAACTAGAATGTCAGTCTGAGATGGGAAGGAAGATGCTTCAGCAGCTTCTTGAAGACAGACATCTTATAAGTACCTAGATTTTATGCCCCAGCAATTTGAGTAATGAACAACTGGTCCCTTTTGCCAGCAACAGCAAAATGGTTTGATGACTCACAGTCCTTTCCCATCTTATGCAGGCTTCTTATGTCTAAAAAATAAAAAAAGTCATCTTCACTCATTACCCCCCTCCTCAGCTTTCATCATCCATAAAAACAAGCATCTCAACAAAGCAATGCTTCATACTGAAAGGCAATCACTGCTGATCACTTCATGCTCTATCTCCCCATAACCATTCACAAGAAAAGAAAGTTCTGAAACTGGCAGATACTCAGAATTGTCAAAAATCTTTCTTTTAAACCATCAAGAGATGGAAAGTCAGATTTTGTACAGTCTTAAACATGAAAATTATCAGATCCAGTCTGAATCAGTCACATACATTCAAAATTACCAGACCATTCTTGTACTTTAAACAAGTGCGTACAAGTACAAAGAAAAATAAAAATAACACATTTCACCTATTTTAAATTATCTTAGATATACCGCTGATGTATGCCCTACTAAGGCCGAATGATTCACGTGTAAAACAGCAAGAACCTTTTGCAGTCTATTAATTTTTCCATATGGTGAGCTTAGCAGTTTGCCTTGCACAGCTTGCTCCTCGAAACTTCTAAAAATGGAATTGTTTTCCTACCCCAATGTTATGACAGAGAAACTCTATTGAGCCAAATGACAACTAATAGAAAAAGAAGTAAAGGCAGGAAGCGAGCATTTTGAACTAATACATCAGTTTAAGATGGAAATTCAAGAGCTCCATGCCAAGCCAAAAACAAGCAGAGTCTTTGGAAAAGCCAAAGGGACATGACTGAGGCAGCTAAAGCGTGGCGCAGCAATTTAAAAAAAAAAAAAAAAAAAAATTATCCGTCAGTTCCTTCCCAGTTTTAGATCTTAACTGCTTTTGGAAATAACACAGCCAGCAACCAAAAATTAATTTATTTTAAGATTAATATTTTAGAAGGTAAGTCTCATTACTTGAAGTCATAAAACTATATTACAGAAAAGTAAAAGATACTGGGTAATATTACTGTCTACTCAAATACAGGAAAGACATTTTTGTAACCATACCATTTTAAAAAATATTTCTCTTTAAGACTTTGGTGCTTGCTTTACGCAAAGAGATTTTCAAACAAATTAATGGGCTTCTACAAAAATATGCTGACAGGCTAGGATTGCTATTGCTGTATTGTATCACCCCCCTGTTACACTGACACTGTCTTATTCTGCATTTTCTTGGTAACACATAGAAAAGGAAAAGAAATAGCAACTTTTGTGTTTTCTAGACTTGTTTGTCATAGCATTGAGCTTCCTGCTAATGAAGATCAGAAGAAATCCTGCCACGTTACTCTTATTAAATACAGGAGCATTACGATTTTGGGGGGGGGAGCCATTCAAATTACACCGATAATGCTTAAACTGTTTTTTTTGTGTTTAATTACAACCCAAAGTGCAAAGTGTCTTCAAAAGGAACACAACAATATTGTATGAATGGTATCTTGTAAGGTTATAATACACATGCAATTGGTCAAGAATTCTTAGAGACAAGTCGATGTCAAAGATTACCAGACCATCACCCAACAGTTCAAGTATTTCAGCTACACACTAATTGGAACACTTTTTCATGTAAAGATTTGGCTATGTTTAAGTATCTGATTGGCATTGCAGAATTTCAGTTCATTTCAAATTCAAATGTCTTTAAGCTTTAGCCTCCTGCAACAAAAGTACACAGGAAAAAAGTAATCTTTGGAAATCTACACACTATCTCTTTGCATCATCTGTGTATTATAAGACATTGAAAATAGACAGGGGTAGTGTTACCTTCATGTTTTTCTAGTGCTTCTACAACACTAGGCAGTTGATTAATAGCCTGATACATTCGGTAACAGTCCTGTAAATTTGCTGCTTGTCTCTGAAATTTCTTTGCCAGCCGGTTAAGATCTGGGAAGCGACGTAAGAGATCTTCTTGAAGGCACTGACGTAGTTCTGGATCCACCACAAAAGCTTCAACCAAATTCAACCTAAGTGAGAAGTTCATAACAATGATTAGCATGGCATGGTCTATAATTCCTTTATGTCACTAATTCAAATGAAAACATTTATCTGGCAGTTTCTATCTATCCTTTCTCTATGGCTGTATCCATTGGCCAACTTTCCTGATAGAAGAACAAATGAAACTAGGACGACGCACAAACTGAGAAAGCAAGGATATTTAGCCTATGTCATGCTTCTGTAGTTTTTAACAGTTGGGGTATCTAATGAACAGCATTGGAGTGAAACTGTTTCAAGCACAAATGCCAACATCTGTTCTGTAGGTATGTAGCTCAGAATCTACTTTGAGATTAATCCTTTCCCTGCGCCATAAAAAAAGTCATCCAGTAGGCTACAAAAGAACACATATTAAGTAGGAAAAACGCACACTGTAGGAAAAAAAAACCCCACTCTTGGTAGAGTTCAGTTGCCTGTGGTTGAGGCCAACATTGACACTGTGCAGCTGTGCAACCCTGGATCACAGAATGAGAATCCTTGAGGTTGGAAGGCACTCCAAACATTACCTACTCCAACCCCTTTGCTCAAAGTAGGGTCAGCTAGAGCCAGCTACCCAGGACTGTGTCATGTTTTGGGTATCTGCAAGGATGGCCCCAGTATTAATCCCTGGGATACACCACCAGTGACTGGCTTCCAGCTGAACTTCATGCCCCCGATCACAATCCTTTGAGCCTGGCAGTTCAGCTAGTTTTCAGTCCACTCATCTAGTCTATACTTGTATCAGACACAACAGGAAACAGTGACAAAAGCCTGCTGAAGTCAAGATAAACAATATTCGCTGCTCTCCCCTTATCCAACAACCTAGTCAATTTGTTGTAGAAGGCTGTCAGGTTGGTCAGGCATGATTTCCCTTCATAAATCCATGCCAACTACTTCCAATCACCACCCTGCCCTTAATACATTTAGCAATGCTTTACAGGATTATTTGCTTAATCACCTTCCCAAGGATGAAGATGAGGCTGACCAAGCTGTAATTCCCTAGATAGTCCTCTTTTCCCTTTTTGAGGATTGGAAGAATGTAAATGTCACTCCTATCTTTAGAAGCCTTCTCCAACTATCATGACCTTTCTGAGAAAACCAAGACTGGTCCCACAATGACTTTCGCCAGCTACCTCAGCACTTGTGGGCGTATTCCTTAGGTCCCATGGACTTGCATGTGTCCAATTTGTTTAAATGTTTGCTAACCTGATCCGCCTCTAATAAGGTTGTGTCTACTTTGCTCCAGGCTTTGCCACTGGTTTCAGATGCTTGGGATTCCTGAAGGCAAATCTTCCCAGTAAAGACCATTGTGAAGAGTTGTATAATACAGAGGTGTGAGAAACCTTGTCTGGGGCCTCCTCACCTTCACTCAAGAGCTGCATTCAAGCTAAGGCACTTGTCCTTGGTTCTCACCTGAGCTATACTGCAGCCATGCCTGTGCCTGGCCATGCACCCCACTGATCCAGACTGTGACCCATTGACTTGACTTCTTTGCTTCACCCCAGTTCATCACTATAGACTTGCCTGCAGACCCAGACTGCTGGCTGAACCTGCTTACTGTCATCACATACACCATTTGCCTCCTGCAGGTATTGGGTGACTGTGTCCTTATCAATGAGGGTACTGTCTCTACGTGCCTTGTTGTCACCATTGACTCGCAGCTTGCCTTCCCTTCAGCCTCACCTTGCTGCTGCTCCCTAACATTCTGGTTTTGGTTTTTTTGGGTTTTTTTTTTTTTTTTAATAGTGAAATAAATATTCTTTAAGTGCTGAAAGTAAGCATAAATCTCGATGAGAAGTGACAGAGCATTAAATTATATTTTCCCCACCAGAATGTAAGTGAACTTTCATACATTTCTTGCTTTCTTTTTTGCATCAGTTAACATTGCCATCTTTCCATATTTTGCATTACTTTGCATTCACAGTTAAACAAATAAGTCAGATATTGTTCATTTTGGAATGCCAGAGAGGTCAGTGTTCTTTGGTCATACTAGGAATACGAAGGAAGAACTCTGCCCCCTTCAGAGATCTCCACATGTGATATGCTGTTGTTCATTTCTGGTTAATCACATTAACACACTATCTATCAATATCTTGGCGTCAGCAGGAAAGTTAACTTCATTTAGAGACATGCAAGCAGAGAAGGGACAGCTTTCACCACATTATTTCTACTGTTCTGCTTACTGGCAGAAAAACGCATCAGTTTCAATAACAGGAACATTTGCATTTGCAAACTCCATTGGAAATGACAAAATTTTTTTCGTCATTTTTAAAGCAGTAATCTCTACATTACACCATGCAGCATTCTGCAGAGAGCACTAGACACTGGAAACAGTACACAGAGGTTTGTATGGTACACTGCCTCAGTTAAGTAGTAAAGACAGTCCCTCAAGAAACAAAGGCTTTGTCTAAGGTAGCACAAGAGAGAGACCCCTGGACAGGTAGCAGTACATTTCTGTACATAAAAAATTCAAAAGGAATGTCCTTCTGTTGCAGAAAGTGTTCTACCCACACACTCCAGTGAGCCTTCCGTATTATACCGAACAAAATCGATGAAAAAGACAAGAGAAGAATCCTACATCTACATTTATCCACTCAACTACTGCCTTAATAAATACGTTTAAAGATTGACATTACTAACCCATAATGGTGCTTTATTTCCAAAAAGGATAGGAAACATGGGGAATCTCTAAAATATCCATTTAAGTTTCAGCATGTATACAGAGCTTGTGAGAAGTAGACAGGAATATTCTTAAGATACCTACTGCAGGAATGCAGAACAAGATTTGTATAAGAAACGTCATAATAGCCAAATAATTTCCAATTCTGATCCCTGTTGGTGTTTCTGAGCACAATTTCTAGCTTTCAGGCTTCTGTCAAATGGTTTGGAGGAATAACAAGAATTATGTGATCTTATCACAGCAGATACATTGCCGTGTTTATTAAAAATCCCTACAATTTACCTAGCAGACCTGACTTAAGACTTACATCACGAACTGTTTTCTCAGAAGCACCAGCAGCAACTGGTGACCAAACATACTTTGTAAAGACCAGATTTTTTCTAGTATTAAAAAAAGAACAAAACAAAACAAAACCCAAAGACACCTGATACAACTGCTTAACAGCCTAAATACAAGCCCACTAACCAGATGTCTGCCTAGCTTCCCCAGGGGATTACAGAAGGAAAAAAATCCCATCTGCAGGTCTTCCCCACAAAGTATCTTCTGCCTCTGTCAGAGCTTACTGAAACTAGGGGCAGTATCTGCCAACTTGTTCCTCTTCACAGGAACCAAGTAACTTGGTCATTTTTAGTCCTGTAATCTGGAAACAATTCCTTCGGCAAAACCAAGACAGGATTCACTGAGAACTTGTCCATAAAGTATACCCACGTGTTCTCACTGTTAACTTGCTTGGTCTTTAGCAGTTATGGTCATGGCAAACACTCAAGAGGTTGTACTATTCTGATGTTATGTCCTCTCACTTCCCAGGTGATATGCAAGATTTGTAAACCTATTTATTACTTCTCAATTATCAAGATATCACCACACATCAGCCCATAAAAAGGCAGGAGTTGCAAATACCTTCAAAATACCTTCAAGTTTTATTATCTGTAAAACTGCATGAAGTTCTGGTTTAAAGCACCCTTTCTTCACTTAAAGAAAGTAGTAGGAAGAAAGCAAGACACATTTGGAGTGTTTATCCAATTATAAAAGTGAATTTTAATCTAAAAAAATACTACTCTCGCCTGGGGTAGGAAACCAGGGTTTGATGGTTTTATCCAACCTGCTTAATCTACAGACTACTGCATGATTTCCACATTAAAATTTCCAGTATAAAAACTATTTTCTCTGTTTTTGATGACCACTCTCAGACATGCAAGAATGTGCAAAATTCACGTTCATCCTCTACATTACATCCCACCTTGCCCTCTGATAGCTTACGTTTAAAGCCAGAGCATTTAGTTTCTCTTCAAAGAGGTCCTTACACAATCAATGATCCTGGCATATAGATATAAACACATGGAATCACTTCTGAAACTTACTAAATTTTGCACTTGGAAAAGACCAGCAGCAACAGTTTCTATAATGGCACCATACCTTGTATTTAAAACCCAACTGCACAGAGACTTGCCTTCAATCTGACACACAGATGCCCAACACCCTTTCCGAATCCATGTAAAGCTCTATTAGACACAGGCAGATTACATTCTTTCTTTTTATACACATTGCTTTATACTTACTCTCATAAATCCAAACCATTCCTGTTCTGTCCAATCAGTTGGCCTATTTTGGTTTTCATTAAAGGTTTGGAAGTTTGGTCCTTACTTGTGTCACCACCTCACTAGCCAGCTGCTATCCCGATCATTAGAGAATATCTCAAGTGCAGCTTCTGGACTCTTGAGCTTACCTTTGCCAAGATTAAAACATTTTTGCTTGTGCCTTTTACATAAACAACACCTTCACTTTTATCCCACGACTCCCTCGGCTTGTTCAACAGCCTCCTGGATAAGAACTTGTCAAAGGCGTTTTGAAAGCTCTAATTTATTCTTTTTTTTTTTTTTCCTCCTTTGTCCACAACAATGACAAGTTCAAAGAGTTCTCAGATGAGCATGATACAATTTTCCTCTGCCAAAACCATGCTAATTAGACTAACATCTCATGACCTTCCTAGTACTGTTCTATCTTCCCCCTCTTATATTTGCCAACCACAAATATAAAGCTGACAGGTTTGTGTTCATGCCACATTTTGCATAACAATTTCCTGTATGGTAAGAATACATACACAGTTGCTGAACAGAAAGGGCTACGTTAAGATAATGCAACTATAAGCCATGCCTAATGCTCCCAAGTAATAATGAAATCAAATGACAGGTTGCTTTTAACATAAAGCTTGACTGAGGAAACAAAAAAAGAAAATACAAAAGGAAACAAAAAAAAAAAATCCAAGGAAGTGTAATCTAAGAACAGATAACAACATTGGATAACTTGTTTCTGCCACGCAGCCAAAAGGGAAAGGAGAGTAAGGCAAAACTTTCCACCACAGATCTAAGGCAACACAGTCAAGATAACAGAAACAATTATAACTAGTGAAACCACACTAGAACATAAATGAAATATTTGTTTCAAGACAGTTATTTAAATTTGCAAATTAAACCACAAAAACAGCAAACAAAATTTCAGCTAATATAACTGAAAACCAACACAAGTACTTTTCTTGAACTTGGAAATGATACCTCCCCCCCTTTTTTTTCTTGCTATTCAAAACCATGGCTATTTATCAGCTTTGAATTCTGTGCAATAACAAGAAATATTAGGCTTAGTGTGCTCTTCGAAAGAGAGAAAAAAAAAAAAACAAACACCTGTCTCCAAGTTTCTGTTGGATATTCTGGAATCCAACTGAAAGCATTTCATCCTTTCCTGTATTTTGTTGTTGATAATAGTATGTCCACGAGACGCCTCTTAACAGACAAAAGACTAACACTCCACACCAAAAAAAGATAACAAAAATCTGTTTTTCATCTAATAAATGGCACACACTTTCCCAAGTCTCATCACAATCCTTCTGTTCCATCAAGGCCTACATCTCATTTGACATCAGAAAAGATTGCTTCTTCCTTTGCTACATCTATGCAGCATTCTTCATCACGATTTTAAGGTTACTGCACTCAATACTGCCACAACACAGAGGTTGTCAGGAGGTTTTAATTATATTTCTAGGCTTTTACAGAGCTAGATATAAAAGTTTAAGTTAACGGGTATGCCAATTTTGGCTGGGATAGAGTTAATTTTCTTCATAGTAGCTAGTATGGAGCTATGTTTTGGATTTGTGCTGAAAACAGTCTCCATAATACAGAGATGTTTTAGTTACTGCTGAGCAGTGCTTACCCAGAGCCAAGGCCTTTTCTGCTTCTCACCCCACCCCACCAGCGAGGAGGCTGGGGGGGCACAAGGAGTTGGGAGGGGACACAGCCGGGACAGCTGACCCCAACTGACCCAAGGGATATCCCAGACCATACGACGTCATGCTCAGCATATAAAGCTGGGGGAAGAAGAAGGAATGGGGGGATGTTTGGAGTGATGGCATTTTGTCTTCCCAAGCCACCATTACGTGTGCTGGAGCCCTGCTTTCCTGGAGGTGGCTGAACACCTGCCTGCCCATGGGAAGTGGTGAATGGATTCCTTGTTTTGCTTTGCTTGTGTGCATAGCTTTTGCTTTACCTATTAAACTGTCTTTCTCTCAGCAGAGTTTTCTCACTTTTACTCTTCCAATTCTTTCCCCCACTCCACCAGGGGAGGAGCTAGCGAGCGGCTGTGTGGGGCTCAGTTGCCGGCTGAGGTTAAGCCACAACAATGCGAAAACATTAATTAAGGCTGACATGTATACAGATTTCATAGAAGGATGAAAAGAATCCTGTCTGTAGATATAATAACTAAACTAACAGGTTAAAATAAAAGACCAGAGTTAGAACGAAGAGAATCTTTTTAATGCCTGAGCAGGATTGGCAAGCACAAAAAAATCCACTAACAAACCAGTGAGCTGTACAACAAGCTGACTTATAAAGCACCCAGGTTTTAAATCTCTCCTCCACTACCATCCTGCAAAACCCTGGGCAGTTCTGTGCCTCCCCGTGCATGCAGGAAGGAGAACACTTCCTCCAAGCACCTCTGGTCAGAAAAAGGACTCTGTGGTTTTTTAGCATATTATGAAACTTGGATCCATATATAATCAGTAATATATATATATATATTTAATAATGAGTAATATATATATTTAATTACTACTATAGAGTAGTAACTTAAAATCCCAAATTCTGGTAGACATTTTCATGGGGAAAAACTGTACTAACTAGAAGTTCTGTATGACACAAGGAAAAAAGTGTTAACACTGAAACCAAATTAAGAATGCACTCTTTTACAGGGGAAGCTGACTTACTTTTAAGAAGATCTTAAAGGTTGTAACTCCCCTGGCTATACAACAGCTGAGTCTTCTGAAGAGCATGCATTTGTATTCTCTGCCTGCTAAAGGTTTTCTATGACTGTAGGATAAAATCAACTTTTCTGTCCAACTGTTCAACTTTATAATCGATTATAGAGAGTTTTATCAGAGAAACACCACTTACAAAAGCAGCATATTAAGGACTGCTTTAAGATATGCTAAGACTTTCATGTCACCACAAAAGCTTCAGAATATGCACAGTTATACCAGTTTAATTTCATATTTCCTTTATACAAAGGGAAGTGGTACTTCATGTACCATTATTTCGGTTTCCCTGGGGTTTCTTTCAAACTCAGATCTCTTCTTAATCCAATGTAGCCAAGGTAAACCCTCCCTAGTCATGCTTAACCCAGACATATAAAACTGATGAATTCCTCTTTTCTAATCCTATAGAAATTACCAGAATAACGTAATAAACTACAGCCTCAGGTACTGCCTCTTCAATAGGAGGGCAGGGCAAAGCCAAGCCACCATCTTATCTGTTCTAACTGGGCTTTCTTTTCCACACAAAGCACTTGGGATTTTAACACCCTGGAGGAAGTCCACACTAGAGCAAGTTGCTGTAGTTGACTACCAGCATTTGTGTTTTCCAGCCAGAAATAAGTGAGGCACTGTCCTAAGCAACCTTTATAAACTTCTTCCTGGTGACCCAATCGTTCCCTAGACAAACAGCATCTCTCTCAAAAATCAGCCGAAGTCCAGTTGTCACTATCTCAGGTAAGCAGTAAATATCACCTTAAATTTGCAAAGCTCTTTTCATGGCAAAGAACCCCACTATGCTTTACATTTTTTGAAGTATTAAGACAGATACCTAACATGGGCACACAGGAGCCTAAATCAGGTATCCAAAGCCTGATACTGAAAATTACTTTATCACACATCCTACCAGCATAAAAATCACACCGACCATCTCAGGTCATTTTGCCCAATACAATCAGAGTTGTTACGTGCATTTATAAAAATAACATTTAAAACTTCTCAGACAAGCACAAAGAAATAACAATGCAAAAGATCGAGACAACCCACACATGCTTTTGGAAGTGCTTACTTATGCACAGAATACTCTGTTACGTAACTGGAGCAATCTTTGTAAACAAATTGAAATAAAAATAACACAAAACCTGAGCAATAAGGAACCAGCAGTTTTAGAGAGACTAATACCATCAAAACCATTTTGTTTTATTCATACACCATAGGCTTAGTATCGCTGATCTTCTCAACCCCCCACTCAGCTTACACACTCAGCTCACACCGGACACTGTGCGCAGGCCGAAGTTGCTCTGATTTCTGGTGATGAGCCTCCAGCTGGTGGCAATATTTACCCAAGCAGCAGAAGCAGCCTTGCAGAGGACTCACCATAAGCACCGGTTCTTCTAGTACTTTGAAGACACAAGATTTGAATCCAGGTTTTTCTTTCATCAACAACTCAGAACATTGCTCTCCAGGTGAGTTGTGTACATACCTCTCTAGCACATCTTACATATGAGAGAATATCCCAAGCAAGGGGTCAAAATCTTTCTGTTATTGTAATGAAATTGATATAATTTGGCCCTACAATATCATTTGGGTCCAACATCTTATGTCTGAGAGTGTGTCACAAGTTGTTCATCTGTGTAAGCTCTCTTTCAGCTCTCCCAAATACACACGCGTACATAAGGGCCTGTAGTTCAGAAGCAGACAACCCAGCCAATTCCAACAGGCCTGCACCCAGGTAAGCAAGGCTTCTACCTACCCCGTCTGCCAAAAAGCAGCCTGCACCTTCACATGTATTCCCCTCCACACTAAATGGTTCAAGTTCTTCTTCTGTTTCCCACCTGCTCTTGCACAAACTGCGCAACCTGTTATTGTTTCTTCTTAGCATGCTCACACAAAGTTGGTTTTGTTTCTTCAGTTAAGAACACGATATAAATAATTCTGCAATATCAAATGACTTCACAGCTACTCTCCCTGAAAACCACTGTTACAACCTCAAAAAAAAAAAAAAAAAAAAGAGCTAAACTAAAAGATACAGCTTGCCTAAATAACAAAACTCTCAAGACAACAGTGAAGGCGTACAACAGTGTATATACATCCTCAATTCAGAACTTAAAGTACATTACTGTTTTATGTGGGGGATGTGAAATTACAGGCTCCTAGCAATTAAAAGACATTGTATAATAGTGCAGATTAACAGAAACAGCACACCAGGAACAAAGAGCCCCACGGTGATGCATCTTACAGTTTACCCGTCATGTCCGTGTTCTTACAAAGACAATGCTGTCGTCCCAGTAAGATTATAGCAATCCTTGTACTCTGATGATCTTGCTAGCTTCTTAAAAGATTTTGCGATAATTCACAGTTCTAGACCCAAAGAGGTTCAAAACTTCTCTGCAGAAACAAAAGTCATAGAGACCAAACATGACCTGGCTCAGCGGTACAGCTTGAAAGCTGTCCTGCTCTTTACACAGGCAAGCCACACAGCATGGAAGAAGAAAAACTGGTAGTCTGGTAAAGGTAGCTGCAGACACCTCAGGTTGACACCGAAGGTGATGCTCCCAGTTGCAGTCCCCTCCTTAAACATGTATCTTCATTTGCTGTGGCTGTGTTAGCTTTCCATCAGTGAGGCTCCCCTGAACTACCTCACTCTGGGGTGGCCCTGCCAGCTGTAGACAAGCTCAGTTGTATCTTGATGTTGGCTTAAGCTAGCTAGGAAATTATGCCCTCAAGCCACAGTCCCACAAACACTTCTAAGCTGGCAGAAGCCAGCACTGCTATCACAAAAAGTGTGAGGTAGTATCACTACCTGCTGCTCTTCTCCACCCTGCCGTACCTTCTCCCTCAAGTCAGAAATGAACTAAATCAAGGGATCTCCAGGCAAGTATCTGATGCCCTCAGGATGTATTTAGTACTAGAAATTGCCCTTCGTTCCACTACTACAGGGTAGGGCTTTGGATTGAACTCACTACTACTGTCTTTTAATCTCAAATGTTTAACTTGAAGCAACCATGAATATGCTGACTATTTTTTGCAGTTCTATTGAAGTCGTCCCTTGTAATACAGAGTCCAAGGTTTGAAGGGCAGCTTTAGACCCTCAGAGAGCCACAGAAATCACATTGCACACACTTCCAGAGCACTGGGTACACAAACTGTACTACTAAGCAGCCAGACAAAAGTGCTCCACAACCGGAGCAACATAAAGAGAAAGCCAAATCCAAACATCAGTCTCCTGCCTTTTCTAATTTTCCTAATTAGTCCCCAAACCATTCTAGCATGAAAACAATACTGGATATTTGTAACCTCAGAACAGTCCACTTACAGATAATTTTTAAATTCAATAAATACTTTCTTCCAAATAATCAGAATTCACTCTTTTACATCAGTTACATTTATGTAACATAAAATTAATATGTATCAGGGAAGCAACAGACTCTTTCCCATCCTAAATGAATCCCTGCATATACCATCTGAGTATTATGTCAAAGCCTAGAAATAGTAAATTAAAGCCCTAAGATTATATCAGGGGTACCAAGCACAAAATAACTATTGTCTATAACAGTCAAGCAAAGCTTTGGAAGCAGTATGTATTGACTGTGAGGCTGCAAGCTAATGAGCTCAGAATAAAAAACAAAACAGGATTATCAGAAAAAGCACAATTAACTCCAATATATTGGGGTTTTTTTTCCCCCAAAGATACTTACTGCAATGTTACGTATTCTGAAATAGGTTACCAATAATTCATTATTTTTGCACAAGTGTTTAAACATTTTCCAACCTCAGCAGACTAGGCAAGGTAAAGAAGAAAACAATTCTTCAGCAGAAAAATAAAATCTTGGGTCTTATTCTTGCCAGCAAGGTACCACTTGATGCAATTAAGATCTTGCTCCTGAAGCAGGCTGCTGCAACAGCAATATTTTTAGACCCTGAGGGAAGGGAGTGTTTGGCATCATTCTGAAGCATAAGCAAATAAAGCAGCAGCACACAAGCAGAGTTCTGCTTTGCCTCCTCAAGCCAGAAAGCATGTCAAAGCAAAGAACTGCAGAGCTCTGAGGCACACACACAAATTCCCTACAACGAAAAGTAAGAGAAGCAGAAAGGAAACATTTTTTCTTCATTTATAAGGCAAGGCTGGCAGCACTCGTGATGGTACCACCACACACCTATCTCTTCGCAGGGCCAAGAGCTGCAGGCTGCAAGCTGTGTTTCAGAGCAATAGAGAGAGGGATCTTCAGGAACATTTCAACAGGCAGGTGATGACCAGAGCTTGTCAAGGGTCCCACTATTTCTCTCCAGATAGGACAGAAGGACACCTATGCCATGCAGCAGGGACCCAAAGAGGCCTACCAGCATCTCCCTCTCACCAGCTCTTGCTGATGGTTCACTGTGCGGCTGGGATGACTCCACACTCCCACGGCAGACCAGCCCTGCTCTACAAGAGTTGGGTCCTGAAAATGTTAAAACATTTAAAGCAAAAAATATTGTTCCTGTCTATATTCTAAAGAAACTTTCATACACGTGTGCATCCAACCTACACCTACGATCACCCCAGTCACAGTTAAAACCAAAACCAAGTGTCTTTTATTTCGCATTCCACAGCCTGGGTATGTTACGTACAGTAACAGTCAGCTATCTGTAAAAGTATCGAAAAGTAAAATAAACCCTCACTTATGTTTCTCAAAAGTTATATTTGCCAAATAAGAGGAAGGTTTATTTTTTAATTATTACTAAGAGCTGCCATTCAGCACTAGAGTGTTATGTAACAGCACTATTTAGATTTGATTCACTGCTTCTCCCCATTCTCAGTTAAGAAATAACAAAATTATTACCCTTAACAAATTAAACAGCTCCACAGGAGAGAGGCTGGGGTGAAAAGGGAGAATTCTCACCTTAGAGCAACCTGCTACTTCACAGAATGATAAACACTGTTCCTAACTTTTAAACATGCATACTTATAGAAGAAAAAACACACAGAAGATCCATCAACAAAGTTGAATTTTGAACATAACACGTTTTACACAGCAAATCCTCTCCCACCTCAAAAACCCAGCACAGTCTTGCTGGACTAAACAGTCTCTTACCCTCAAGGAACTGTATAGACAAAAGTGGTAAGAGGATATTTCATAAAACAAGATTCTCCAAGTATCTCCCAAAGACTTCATCAGAGACATGTTTTCTGTCTTCCCAATGTTACAAAAGACTAGATTTATTAATTTATTTCCATGCACACATTATTTTTCATAAAATTGCCATAGTCTGTCTTCTGTAGGAGCTAAAATTCAAGTAGCGTCTTCGTAGTGAATTTGTCAGAAAGGCAGGTTTATTCAGCAATGGTAGTGAACAGCTCCATTCCACAGATTCAGACACTTCCAATCTGAGGATAGGCAGATATCCCATTTACCCTCCTATAGCAAGTTTGGTAATCCAACTCACAATATAAATTAATTAGTGTAAGTTCTAAAAAAAAATCAAGATACAAAGAAAAAGCTAACACGAGTCAGATTATTAAATCTGAAGAACAGGCTTTTGGTACTGCTTGATCTGCATTTAAGATGTTAATCTTCTCATGTTTATGATGATAGCAGGTCATGGACCAGCTGCAGAGGAGCAAAAGGATTCATTTTAGATGACAACTTTCCTCACTTTTTCATGGATTAGTTTTCATCAGGTGAACAGGCCAAATCAAATTTTTCTGTACTTATGAGACCAAAAAAAGGGAGCAGCAGGAGCTGAAGGCCAGAAAAGGGAACTAGGATTGCCCCCTTCGGCAACTGCCTAGTTTTACTGGATTAGATGCTATATGACATTACACCCTTGATTATTTTAGCATGCTAAATTCCCCATCAAAAGTTGAACGAAGCAGCTACATGAACACTAGTGCTAGTGCCAATAAAAAGGGAACTGGCAACAATCCACAGTCAGGGAAGCATGCCTACAACTTTAAATCAAAAGTGGTTACAGACAGTGTCAGCCAACTACGAAACAACTCAGTGTCACGGGTTGCTGCACGATGCATAACAGTCAAAAACAAACAGAAAACCTTCACACTGAATTCTGCCCACTGAAGACCAAGGAAATCCTACATACAGAACAGCTAGTGTGAGCAAGTGTCAAGGACATGAAGGCAAAAATACCCTAATTTAAATAAAGACAAGAACAACCAGTTTCACAATACTTTTTTTGAACATTGCCATTCCATCAACATAATATTTAGGCTTCTGGAAAACAAAAGCCCATTTTTTAAGAACTACTAATAAACCACCATTTCTTATATGATAAAAAAGAACAATGAAGATGACAGAACAAGAACGCATCTAGTACTATACAGTCATGAGCAAATTAGTAAACTCCATACAGTGAAACTGCCCCACCCAAAACCTTCCATAGAAGCTGAAGATGGAAAGCAGCTAAGGCTGCTTGTCAGCATAATGCCTTATACTGTGGAGGTTTTGTGCCAGTCTTCCTTTTTAATTAAATATGGCATTTTGGGATCTAGTGATAAAACAATATTACTGCATGGTCTTCAAAGACTAGAGACAGCTGAGGAAAGGTATTTCCATTATTATTTTTTTCTAAGTGTTTTATTCCTTACAAGTTTCCATACATTATTAAAATTAAAAGGTTATTACACTACTCCATCAACACTAATACTCTTTTAAATTGCTAACCTGTGCATTTCCTTAAACTTGTGCAGACTAAGAGTGTACTGAACAAGTTCTATTTCTTTGCCGTAAAAAACAAGTATTTCTTCATTTGCATTCATTCTGTACAGAGGAGAAACTCAAAACTGTATGTAAACAAAACATTTAAGACTTCTACAACCCCTACACATGATAAATGAAATTAAATTACAAGTCAAGACAAAATTATCTTGCCAAGAGCTTCCGTTGCAGTTTCCTGACATGCCACCTTTCTAATGTTTGTGGATATAAATTAAACAGAACAGAAATAATAATACGTTCACTGTTCTTTCACGGAGAATATACCATATTCCTGTATACAATGTTCAAAATAGTGACCACCAAGGATACTGTGACAAACCAGAGAGCTTTGTACATGTACATAGTAAACGTTTTCATATGGTCACAGTCTTTAACTGGAAGCTTCATTAACTTATGGCTGTGATTTAAAAAAAAAAAAAAAAAATCCTGAATAATTAAACACAGATTCTAAGTAAAATTTAACTACTGCAGTAATTACCATCCACCTCCTTTTGGCAGGCTGAGAGCAAAAGAACAGTATGGCAGCTACAGATTCATATTTCCCTAAATAAATAGCAATTTGATTATTTCTTACAAATCTGAAAACCAATTTGACATTTCAACCAAATTTTAGTTTAATTTTCATTTCCCTTAAGCCTCAAAATTCAGATGCAAAAGAAACTGAGTAAAAGCTTAATCCTTCTATTTATTTTGCACCATGTAAGGACTTGTCAGGATGAAGTGGGCGAGCTGGAAGTATCAACTAGGAGATACTATGACTACCCGGTCCAGTGCTGCACCACTGAATGCCACCTATAATTTACAGATTTGCAATGCTGATTGCTGATCCTTGACCTAGAAGACAAATGATTTAGATAACATGCAGAATACAAACAGCTCTTAGGCACTTCTCCAGCTCAAACAGCAATATTGTCTTTCCTACACCTGAAGGTGTCATGAAGGAGTCTTTTCAGCTCTTAGTTACATCCCTCTGTTCCCTCCTCAAACGAGAAAACTAAAAATAAGTTTCTTGCAACACAAGAATCTAAGTTTTTAATAGGTTTCAAGTGCCTGGGATTTTGATGCAAATTCCTTCCTAGTGACGTGGCCTGTCTGACATTTGCTAGACTAGTAGAGCTTTTGTTTAATATTTCTAGACAGCACTCACTATCAACCTCAGTTTTACAAGCAAACCCAAATGAAAATACAGGTGATCTAGTAGTTTTGAAAATAGTAAACACAGGTGAAGGGAGGGGAGAGGGTTAAAGAAGAAGCATTGAGAGCTTCAAGCTACAAACATTTCTCTAGGGGACTTAGAGATGATAACTTTTGGAATGACAAAGGTGACATTTTTCTAACATTTCTAGAGGCTTACTGGGAAGCCAACACCATTTTCATGTCACTGGAATGACAACTTCTTTCATGCGAAATATTTATTGCATCAGGATCTCCACGACAATAACAAATCACATTTCTGTCTTCCACCAGTTCAGATTCAACCTGTATTTTAGAAGCTTCTTCACAGGCATTAGGGGCACTCCCAGCATTTAAAGTGCATTTTAATTAAGCCATTTAGACAAACCTCCAAGTCAGTCAAGCTCTCCCCTCCCTCACTGAGGATGCAGGCCACCACCTAACTAATTTAACTGACTGAAATCAGTCTGTTGCTGTGGAGAAGTACTGATCTGTACTCAGAAAAGTACCGAAGGTCTTTCCAGAGCTGCTAACCACAAAAGACAGAGGCAACAAAGCCTATCTGCAATGCTTTGCAGGGACAGCTGCAGGTTAGAAAAGAACACAAAAGCAGCGAAAACCTAACGCAGAATAATTTACGTTGGAAAGGAACTCAAGGCCTCTAGTTCCAGCCCTTGCTGAAAACAAGTTGAACACTGAACAAGAACACAGATCCCTCCATCTCTCTGAGCATACATTCCAGAGTCTGACCATCCGCACAGTGAAGACTTTTTTCTTTATATCCCACTGGAGGGTCCTTTGGCGAGGTTGGTGTCTGTTTTGTTTCGTGCTTTTGCTGTGCCCTTGTGAGAAGCACCTGGCTTCACCTTCTCAATGACTCCCACCCACTACGCAGCTGCAACCAGCAGTGAGGTCTGCCCCTTAGCCTTCTCTTTTCCAGGCTACAAACCCAGCTCCCTCAGCCTCTCCTCATACACCACGTGCTGCAGCCCACGATCCTGCTCAGTGGCTTTCCGCTGGACCGGCTCCTGTTTGTCCATCTACCTGTACTGCAAAGCCCCACACTGGATACAGTACTCTAGATGCAGCCTCACAGCTACCAAGCAGATGTGAACAATCACGTTCCTCAACTTGCTCATACTAGTGGAGCCCAGTGCACAGTCACCCTTCGCCGCCGCAAGGGCACACTGCTGACTCCCATTCATCTGCCAGCGTGTGCAAAAACGCAAGTATCACGCTTCACTCCAGCATGTGCCAGGGTGGCTCAAGTCCTCCAAGAGAGCCACAGCCTGTGATCATGTTTCTTCTTGTTGTCTCAAGGCGGCTTTGTCCAATTCCTCATCTTGATGGGGCAGGTCACTGTAATGCCACTCGCCTTGCTGTTCCCTCTCTAATCCTGACCCATAAGCTCACGATAGGCCCGCTGCCCCCTCTGCAGCAGAGTTCTGCGCATTCAATCCATACCTTTGCAGAAACACATCCCCTCCATCTTCCCTGCCTGCCGTTCGTAGAGAGCACGCGCTACAGCACTCCACTTGCAGGATCACATTTCTGCAATCCGAGGGAGATCACAGGCCTGCAATGCACAGACTTCTCATTTCACCTGGCTGTTTCTCATCCACGCTGTGTATTCGTGTGCATCTGAGATGAGCACCCAGTCAAGTAGCTTCCGAGCTATCCTATATGCGTTACCCCAGTCTGTCCCTCCATTTATCTGCTAGAGAAAGCGTATGTGAGTTAACTTATTGCTAAATAAAGCACTGTAAAGGCATTCAAGCCTGCCTACGCTAGCTAGCAACAAGTTGGGTTTTTTTTCATTTTTAAACAAGTTGCTACTTTGTCATTCAAGACTGATTCATGAGCATGTTCTACAAACTTGGAAATTTTACCATGCTAGCCGTTTCTTCACCTCAAGCTTCCTGAATCTATTACTTTCTGACTCTGCTAGAGATAGGACTTGTTTCTACAATGTGGCCACCATGCAGCATGATATTTAGGAACACAAGAGAAAAGCTCAAAACAGGCTTGAATCAGAACAAGTGATGTTTGAGTACAGCCTTTAACTCCTCTGAGACCGCTGCACCTCTTCTATCACAGGACATAGATGTATAAGAGGTTCAGCCACAGTATGTATAGAGAACCAAAATGGTGAGCTGGAATCTTATATTTGTGCTGTGGATAAATATCAGATAGTTTCCCCCAAAAAATAGAAAAAAATTAAACATATTCAGCATGAGTTCTCTTCGCAGGGCAAAACAGATCAAGGATTATTTTACATTGTGCCACATTTCTCAGACGTTCCAGTATCTGAAGAATAAACAGTACATACTGAAGTTGCTTGCTATATTACAGTCAATCGTGTTATGCAATTAATATACGTATTTGCACTTCTTGTCTCTGCAAGTACATTTTAATTTCAGAAACATGCTGACTATAAGGCAATGAGCAAGAACCTCGCGTACTTGCCTTCTGAACACACCACAAGGGAGAAGCAGGGCTGTATCTTGTATACTTATGACTGATAATTATTTTTTTAATCATGGAAAACCAGCCAGACATGGGCAGAACCCCAAGTCTTTCAAGACAGGCAAGTATCAGGAACCCCTGTTTTCTTAGTTCTCATTAAGAGCTGTTCCAGCAGACAAACATTATTTTATCTGAAGCATGTGCACTATGTACCTTAATTTGTGTTGCTAGCGTATCGATGGTTAATATGGACTAGTGATGTAACATTGTGTTCTATTTATCCATAAATATGAACAACACATTGCAGGTTACAAACTACTGAAAGAAGTTGATCCATTTAGCTCCAAAAGATGACTTGCACCACCTACAGGTCTTAGCAGAGCGTTACAAGAGTCTAACTTTAAAATAAAACTTTCAGCCATTCACTTCTACACTAGTGGAATAAAAGTTAAGTCAAAATACCTCCTGTATAAGCAAAACAACAGGCTTACTTCAAAACACTGTCACCTAACATCAATCCAACTTGGGTAGTTCAGTCTAGTTTGCTAAGAGTTTGCACTGGTTAGTGTTAAAAGGGGTCCTTTAACATGGCACACTTCAAGCTAAGAAATAATCAGTAACTTCCCTTGACAACAAAGGAAACATAAAGGAACGGCAGTCCAGATATCTCCTTCTCAAACCACCTATATGTTCTAAATTATAGTTTGTAATTCTTAAAACAGTCACAATATACTGTAAAGCATATAGAAAACAACTTGGTGACTGCGTATCTTTCAAAACATATTTGAATCTGTCAATACATCTCAACAGTCCCACTAACAGCTTCTCTTATTATGCTTGTTCCTTCAGATTAAAAAAAGAACAGTCCTACACACTCTGAAAAGCATTAAGATTGGGAGGATGGCACAAGTAAAACGCACTGCTTTTATCCCAAAGAATTAAATTCATCAAAGTAGTACCTGAAAGCAATACACATTCAGACAGGCTTACCTATGCTGCAGAATAAACTGAAAAAGTATGACTATAGTATGTCAGTGTCCATAAATACAGATTAAAACAACCTACTTTTAACAAATTGCAGCCCAGATGATTCTGTGGCTGGGCAAGATACAGGAGGTTATCAACAGACCTCTTTCAACCTCCTAACACTTGGATACACCAACCTTTACAAGCTTCACTAAGAGCTTAATTCCATTCTCTTAATTCCATAACTCTCCTCCTTTAAATATAGCTTTTCCTAAATGCAGTCAACATTAGCCATACAGAATCACAACACAAAATGCAGAGATAATCATAACTCTACAAAACAGCTCAAGTTACTTATTCTGCCTATAATTTAGCCCCAGTTTTATAAAGAAAACACCGTCTCTCACTAACTTGCAGGACTTCTGATGCACAGTAATGAGTAAAGAAGTCTGATACGGAAGTTAAAATTTCCAATGTTTACCCTGACGTAAGAAAACTACAAATGGGAGTAATAACTTTCAAAATCTTAAAACCAACGTAACTGTAAAATTAAAGTTGGCTCAGATCTTAGGATCCAAAACTGACAGAAGTAGAAGATCCTGGGCACATAATCAAGAACTAATAATGAAAGCTTTTGTAACACACACAAGAGTAAGGCACAGCATTCAATAAACCTGGGGACAAATATTTCAATGTCAACATTAATAACATTTCTAAGTTGGGTCTGATCAAGTTACTAAGCAACACTCTCCAAATGATTAGAAAAGTAGAAAAATTTGTTGGAGAGAAGCAGAGTAACTCAAGTGTCCAGAAATCTAGAGAGAAAACTACTCTTTGCATAACTTCTTTAAATATCAGCATGCCTAAACCAAAATTTCTTTTTTGGTAGTAGCGATCTGTGCTAAAGCCCAACAGCGTATACCTGTAATGCCTTATCTGAAATATAAGCCTTAGAGAGGATATCAAAGTTAAATTCAGTTTTCTGGCCTCCTCTGCTTTGTCAAGACACACATTAACATAGATTTTTGCAATGCTTTAACCTGCTGATCACTTGAGTTGCATGAAGTTTGGTTTTAGATTATAAGAATATAGCTATATTTAGCATGAGTTTAAAAAAAGTGTAACTTTTGTTTGCATGGTGAACATGATCAAGAGATAAACACACACAGTAGGAATATGGCCTTTGCAGTTTTCCCTTCTGAAGCACTGAGAATTATCTGTACATTCTCAGCAGAGATTTGCCAGATTCTCTAAGGCTTCATATCGACTGATACTACTATCTACCAGCAGGGCAGCCACATGGTGACAGGCAGCAGTATGAAAGAGCAAGGAAGAGAAAGACCACTCATATTTGGGCCACAATATCTACGCAAGACATGGTAAGAATGACCCACTGCTGTCAAAGGTAGTTTCTTTCTGGAAGTAGGAAAAGGTCACTACTGCTTAATCTTTTGGGTGTTTTGTTGTTTGTGTTTTTTTAAATTGGTAAACCAAACATGACATCAAAATATTATTACACAAACTGAGCATTTGCAGTATGAATAATAGTTATGAAGTGGCTGCTACACTGCCTTAGCCTGTAGCATGAATCATTTGACCACCTAAACATATCACACCTCCTCTTTAAAATGTCATAATTGTAAAAAGCATTTAATCTAACAGTAACCTGTCAATGTGCATCTCCGGGAAAAATATCTTCTGCTGTTTAACTACAACGCGTTACAGGATAGTACACAAAAACCTCCAACCACCATTATTTCTTGGTTGTAGTATTTTGTGCTTAAAAAGAAAGAGACTTCTGTAAAATAGTTACTAACTTGTATAAGTCTATCAAACACATAATACTGTTACCTTTCTTCAATTCTGTTCTTGTCCATAAGTGGTTGTTTGATCCACTGATTAACTAGTCTTTGTCCTTGAGGGGTTCTGCATTTATTTAGTAAACCAGCTAGAGACTGTGCAGTATTAGCATTTTCCACAGAACTCTGGAAAGGAAGAAAAAAAATAAAGTTAATGAAGTTTATTGCCACCCACTGAATGGCACTCAACTTTGCTACCTAGGAACAGATCAGTGTTTTTTTCTGTATTCAACTTGGCACCCATCAAAAAGGGCAAATGAAACAGCATGGCATTAAAGCACTTACACTCTAGTCCCTGGAACATGGCAAGCAAGAAATAGGTTTGTCTATTTTGAAACTAATCCTGACTGAACAGGGAAGTTAGAAATGTACCTAGTCACTGGGCAGTTTGCCCTTTGAATAGGAAGGCTGGAAATATACCTAGATATTTTCTAGTTTGCCCTTCATAAGGTCAAAAAATAGGGGTCCTGTCCACCAGAAAAAAAAAAAAAAGCAGCAAGAAACAGGACTTGGGTTAAAGGGTTTTGGCTGGAGATCTTTGGGGGCTGCTGGGAGGGATGGGGAGGAAGGGGGCAAGGACACAACAGAATGAGGCAATGGGAAAGAACACAGTTATCCAAATTCTCTCAAGCTTCCCCAGATCACCTTCGAAGTACTATAAACATCTCTAAACTTACTCTGTTCATATTACAGTTTACTTTCTATAATTTAGGTTTAATATTAACTAGACTCAAGACAACCTTTCGGGCATTTTTCCTGGGGTTTTGTTTGGGTTTTGCACAGACAGTTAGGAAGAAAAAATTTTGTTTAACATTGAAAAACAGCAAACAAGCTTGTTTCAACTCTTAACTTTGACATGAAAATCTCAACCCTCTTTACCCAAGAACACCTGCAATTAAAACAGCAGGCAAGCATTCAACCAGGAGCAGGTCTGGATGCCTGTAAACAACTGGGATGTAGAACTAGCATCGCCACATTATTGTGTGCAGTAAGAAGGTATACTGACACATTTAATCCCTGGAAAATCTAATATCTAAAGTGGATGTGCATATTTTTAGTCTTCTGGACAGTATTGCACATGAAAAACTTCTGAATCCAAGAAAGCATATCACAGAGTACATATACAAAAATAACCTACTTCAGCACATCCAAGTTGGAAGGCTAGAGTTTCATATAATCAACTGCATCTGCTGCACCATAAGAACTTTACCTACACACCTCACAGAGCAACTCAAATTACAAAATATTTTGCCTTTGCTTTAGTGCCTGCCCAAAAACCTCCCCACAGACAGCCTGCCACAGAGGCAACAACACAGTTTCCTGCTACATGGCAAATCCCTTGTTCCAAAGCTCACAACAGCCCCTAAAGAAAAGCGTAACACCTGCAAGGACTTATAGAGGGATGTAGCTAAGACAGTGTTGAACTTCTGAGAACACCTCCATAAAGCCTAAGAGATACAACTTTTGCTTCCTTCCCTAGACAGTGGCACTGCATCAGGAAATAAAGGAAAAAAAAAAAGAAAAAAAAAGAACATTTCTCTCCTGCATTAACCAGCTCAGATGCTGAATATATGCTGGTTTTTCCTCCTGAAATCCCTCTAAGGTAAACAGGGGACTATATTTGTGATTTCTTCCTATAAATCTGAAACTCAAGCACATTAGCTCCAAACAAAGATCACTAAGCAGCATTTACTAACATGAAAACAAGAGAGAAAAGCTGATACAACACACCACTTCGACTCCACATTTTTCTACAACTGTAAAAACCAGAAAAGCAGAAAGCCACACATGGTAGGAGGTATGGAGGAGACTGGTAACCTGCTTGGATTTGTAGAAAATGTGCGTAAAAGTGAAATTTACACTGGCCAGTTAGCATGCCACAGTGCTTTCAGAATGTTCTTACGTACTGTCCTGTTCAGTGCCCTCCCTGCCTCAGCCAGCCCTTCCCTTCCATCACCAACAGCAGTGCTCCTGCCATATGCTTCCTGTTCCCCTAATACCATCTAATTCAGGCTTCTATTCTCTTTCCCCAAACCAGCACTACTGTACAAAGCAACTGTGCTTTGGAGTTCCCTATCATGCCACAAAACTCCAGAACTCTCCTCCCCTCTCACACCCCAAGTCTGCCTCTGCCACAGGAGACTTGAACTTCTCTGACTATAACCAAGGAAAGACAAAGCATTCCCACCTCTGCTCAGCCAGACTGCTCAGCAGCTACAACCATGAGGTACTTCTACGGCTCTTCCCGTATCTGCATTCTACACAGACACTTGTTTGTGGCCACTTTCTACCTCCTTGGCGATCTTCTCTTCTACGTTCAAAGTAAACTAACAAAATACAAAAACAAAAAAGGTGGTAACAGTGGCTAACAGTGTTTAAACACACACTGTACAGGAGTAGCTGAAAACAAAGCTAAAAATGTAGAAGTTGCCATTAATCAGAATCTGGGGAGCTGTGATTGCGCAGTCAGGCTACTTATCAAGCAGCTAAATAAGTATATTGCAAAACACTTACCCATTCAAGTGTGCATTTCTTACCTGAAAAAGGTTGAGGGCTTGAACAGCTGCATTATCTAGAACCATATATTGACTAAGATCAAAAGTAGTCAGTTCAAATTGTCCAAAATTAGATTCATCTGACAGCAACTCTAAAAACTTGATAATGGCTGACAAAGATGAAACAGCAACCTGAAGTTTAAAAAAAAAAAAAAAAAAGAACACACCACATTCTAGTTAGAAACACTCCTGAAATGGGAAGTATTTGTTAAATGCCCCTAGAAAGTTATTATCAGGAAAGACTTTGAGCCATGTCGATTCCAGCAGGCCTATGAGAGACTCATCCTGTTTGACAAGACTTCATTTTCATAGGGACATTTTATGGCACTGCAGCATCTTTCTAGGTAGGTGCAAGAACAATGAACTAGACATTTGCATAATCTGATAAACAAAATGTGAAGTGCACACCTTGCCAGCTTTCCAAAGCTGTTATCAGGATGTTTCTGGCTCAGGAACATAAACAAGTTATTGCAGATAAATGAGGTATCATGGATCATCTCAGGACATGGTTTCAGGGTTAGTTTTCAGCTAGAACAAGGATCTGATCTGACTCACTGCATGACATTACAAACGCTAGTGCCAGCACAAAAGAGAGGCAGCAATATGACTGACTTGTTCAGCTGCAACACACTTCAGACAATTTTAACCTGTTATGAAATCACACATTAAGGGAGAATAACTCTGTGCCTTACACCTGTAGTGAGCATCAGCAGTGAAGAGCATTTTAAAAAATGTTTCTCTCAAGCAAATTACCTCTTGTTTGCAGCTAAGAACAAACATGTTCAGTTCAAATGCAGGCACTAAATGATATGCTTGAGCCATAAGATGATACAAAACACAAAAATATTATCATAAACATTACTCTGTTTTCAAATACTAATTTTCCTGTCATGCAAAATAATTGAAGTATTGTACTTCAGTCCTTAGGCCAGATAGATTATGAATAGGAAACACCTCTTGTGCACAGCTTATTTGCTTACCAGAGTTCACTACTTTAAAGAGATAAGTGAGGGGTTTTCTCATTTTTTTTCCAGGACCCCTGGAATCGAACTTTGACACAGACTCAAGCTGAGCAGAACTGTGAAACACTTCAGCAAGAATGTAGCTTAATATACCACGGGTTGTAGGATATACTTTCCCAGAAGTATGGGAATCCAGCATAAAACAGGACCAGTGAGGACAGAGGAGATCAGCTCACAACAGGTGCACACACCACTCTCCTTCTAAAAAACAGGAACACATTAAGCTTTGCTCTGTGCTCACCTGCTTTTCCATCTCTGGCAATGCTGCGCTATTCATTTGTTCTTCTTTTTTTGATTTTAACAAGCGATTGAGATCCTGAACAATATCTTTTGTTGTGAAATCCGCCTTCTTCCTGTCTGTAATCAGGATTCCTCCCCTCTGAATGACCTGTTGTCCACAAACACACAAAGTTATCAATTACTTTCAATATTCAGGGGACAGATGTTCATACAGAAACAAACCCTGATGAGAGATTTATTTACTGCTAGGTTGCAGAGAGAAGAATGACAGACAAGATTTTACACTTAGAACAACTTCTGCTGATTAAAATGCAAATAAGTCAACAGACAAATAATACATTTTGGATGCATAAATCAAAACTTAAAGTTAACATATTGCTGCTCCATTTTCCATAAATGGCCTCAAGTTGTGGCAAGGGAGATTTAGGTTGGATATTAGGAAAAAATTTTTTTACTGAGAGGGTTGTCAGACATCGGAATAGGCTGCCCAGGGAAGTGGTTGAGTCACCATCCCTGGAAGTATTCAAAAAGCGAGTAGACAGGGTACTTCAGGACATGTTTTAGTGGGCATGGTTGATGGTTGGACTCGATCTTGAAGGTCTTTTCCAACCTAAATGATTCTATGATTCTATGATTCTAAATCATGGAGCCTAGCTAATAGGCTAGACTACAGCTTTTCAGATAAAAGTTTTGTCTAGCTGTAAGCCACAGTGGTTTCCTTACTTGTCGTAGTTTTCCCATTTCTCCTGCAGTCTCTCCTCCTGGTAGCACACACTCCTTCGGTCCTAGTTGAACCAGTAGAGCTTCAAGGTTTGAGAACTGATCATTATCTGGAAACTCACAGACACTCAATTTTCTCAGCGTAGCGTCGACATACCCCACTCCTACCACTCTTTGTCCATCAGTAGTAGACAGCTTAACACCCACAACCCCAATGGCTGTTGACATGTCATTGTTGGCAAAGAGAACTTCCTCAAACTGGGCAAGATTTCCTGGAGAACCCTATTTAGAAAAGAAATACACTTTTAAAGAGTGTGTATCTACGCACATACTTTTTTTTCTTTAAAATGGACGACAACTGATAAAACTAAGTACTGAACAATCCATTAATATGAAACATACGGCTGTTGTATTTTTTTTAACCATTAAAATTTTACATATCATGTACACAAAGTGAGCTACTTTAGGTTTCCTTCATTCCCCAACCTATGGCAAAGATACAGAAGAAGTTCGTCCAGCCTTAGTGCGGTAGAAAATACAGGCACATAAAACAGACTACACGATTTACCATCGTACCACCGATGTCAGTCCCTGAAAATCCCAAATCTCCAAGCTGAGGAGCTCAGGGAAAGAGTTACGGGTTTTTTTTCTTTCATCTCACAATCATAAAGAAAGGTTGAAAATTGTACCTTGTATGCTAAATACCAGTCATTTTCTTTAATAGATTTACTCCCTGCTTTGTTCTTGTAAACTTCAACTCTGTAATGACGAACCAGAAGCAGATCTCTCACAAAAGATTCAAAGTTCATTTTACTAAGCACAACACTCTCAAGCTTCTGAGTTCCTACAAAAAAGGAAAAAAGAAAATTGAGATACCTGAATTTGTTCATAAAGTTTATTTTCTGTAATCAAAATCCCCAAGAACAGCCTTCAGGACGGACACTATTCTAGTATCAAAGAAGCAAACATGTAAAATCCGTGAAACAACACAAACCCACAACATTCAACTCGTTAATATTAAGAATGAATAAAGCATACTCCCCATCCAAATAAAAACAATGTTCACTTCCAAATTTCACTAAATCTATACATACATATATACAAAGAGCTCTGTTCTTCTCACAGTTCCCTTCTCCTTACAATATTCTCCATTTGGTTTTCTAATCAATGTTTCACACATTTTAATCTGAGTGGTGGAAGCCTGCTACAGGTTTTCCTTCTGGGTAACATCTTTTCTTTCCAGGATAAGCCACTTCAGTTGACAGGACAGACTGTCACCCTGTTCGCACTCAGAAGATGGCAAGACACACGTGCCAAGACATTTCCATTTCCCATTTATCACAATATATACTGTAAAAACAACACATTCTCAAAGAAGTTTAAAAGTTTACATTAAAACCTAACTTAGAAAGTGTCTAATTGACAGACTTCTTGCTTCTCTCCCTATAAGGGTGCAGGCAGATGATAGTTGAACAAATTTAATTCCATACAGCTGCCAAGAGGAGCAAGACCACTTCTACCTCCCCACCTCCCATGCTACCTCTGGCAGCAGCCTACTCACAGAATAAGATAATTCCACTACGAAACAAATTGGGGTTTTGGGGGGGTATATCAAGTTTCCTGCCAGATCAGCAAGTGGAATTAACTCAGACTGGTGCCATACTTATGAGAGCTAGATGACATCTAAAGTAAGCACAAGCAATAAATAGGGATTATCACATCCCTCTGTTCAGTAGCATGCCTTCATCACATTTGAGGCTCTTCCTCCCTTTACATGAAAGATGTTAAACAGCGAATTTCCATGCCCAAAGAACTTATGGGTTTATTTTAAATAGGATTTTTTCCATTTTCTTTCCTCAAATCTCTAGTAAGACTTTTTTTGGAAGCAGGTAAAAAAACTAATTCCACATAATTAGGTTCTCTTTCCAGATGCAGAACTGTCCAACAAAATACAATTTTTCTTTTTTTCAACTGAGACTACGTAATACACTAGCAGGAGGCAGCTGAAGCTCACGTGTGCTTTTAAATCATCCTGAAAGCAAAAAAATGTAGTTTTATGCTGACTTTTAGTTGGATATGCTAGATAAGGCTTTAAAGGTTTTAAAACCAGAGCTGACAGCCACAGGCTTACATCTGTGAAATTATCACTTTTAAATGAAATACAAAAATAATAGTCATGCATGTGTTTCTAGTCTGGAAGACATATAAAATTCTACACTTGAAACTATTAAGCTCTACAACTTCTCCACAAGTCGTTTTTTCGTGAGGTTTTCTTGTGGTTTTGGGGAAGGCGTTGGGTGTTTTTTGGTTTTTGATGCATTAGCTCATCACTTGCAACAGAAAATGAAACGCATATGAGAATGTCATTCTCTTTTTAATGCCATTACACACACACACACACACAATTAATTCATAACAAACAGGTTTATTTTGCAAAGTATGAGCCAGTAACTTTGCAACATTATGTTTCTCGAGATTAAGAATAATACTGAGGTTTGCCTCCTCTGACAAGATAATTTATCTCGATGCTCCTACATCCAACATTTGCAAGCTCCACCATCTTATACCAAGAGATAACAAATAAAAAGCGACAGGGGGCAGATGGAAGAGAAAATCTTATGCAATACATTATTAAATGTTATTTACTTCTGCAGGCCATCATTAGTCAAGCATGACATTACCATTGTTTACCTATCACCTGCACTACAGAACTGCACGAGCCCCGTCCTCAGTTATCACAGAAAGTCCCGTGCGATCATCTTCACAAATGGAAATCTACCAACGCACTGGAAAAATGTTATTAACTGCTGTTAGCCTATGCAACACGTCGTGTTCAACTAACTATCCACATCTGACAGCCCTGTAGTATGAGCTTATGTGACGAGAAGCATACACTGAGAACCGTGCTTTCTGCTGTAGATACCTTCCTACGTTTGTACACCTACAGCTGTCACACACGTCCTACTCAGAATGGCTACTAATTATCACTTCAAAGCTGCGAGAGGCTGAAGAAGAGAGATTTGCATTCAGTTATGCCTGCTTCCAAGCTGCAATGAATCAGAGGGGACATTAAAATCCAGAGACCTCTTAATGCCTCCCTTCCCACTCATCAACCCAGAGCAGAGCCGCAGGCAGCAGCACTGCCTTCGCTCTCAGCAACACCCCGGGTGCTGCAGGCTTCACCGATTAACGGTGACCTCGAGCGGGGAAAAACCAGCAGCACCTCACGCTCTCTCGCCCTGACAAGGCCCCGGTCTTTGAAAAAAAATGACGCCGCAGAGAACTTAAGCCCAAGGCAGCCACGAAATATCACGACTGAAGGCGAAAAGAGGCCGCGGCCCGACCCGAGTGACACCCGGGAGGCCTCGCCCTGGAGAACACGCCGCTCCTGTCACCGGCGCCCACGGCGAGACCCCCGCTCCCTCCTTCCCCCGCTCCCCTCCGGCCACCCGAGGCCGGGGGCCCGCCGCCGCCCCGCCGCTCATCCACAGCGAGGCCCCCGGCGGGGAGGTGGAGGCCGAGTCCAACCCGCCTCCCCCTCAGACCCGCGGGTCCCGTCCCCGCACCCACCCGGTGCCCCCGCCAGCTGGCGGATGACGGCGCGGGTGCGGAACAGCTCGCGGGCGGCCAGCCGCGCGTCCGCGCCGTGCGCCGTGTAGTAGTCGCCGCGCTCGAAGAAGCGTACGGTGGTGTCGGGCTTCTCGGGCAGCGAGAGGACGGCGCGTACGAAGCCCGCCTCGGCCCCCGCGCCCTCCGGCCACACCACCTCCCGCGGCGGCTCCACCGCCATAGCTGACCGCCTCCCGCCAACGGCGGCCGCCGCGCGCGCGCGCGCCGATCCTCCGCCCCCGCCGCGGCGCAGGCGCGCGGCGACACCCAATCGCTGAGGGGTCTGAGCAGCGCGTCACGCCCGTCCCCGCTCCTATTGGACGCCCGGGCCGGGGGCATGGCGGGTGGCCGCCTGCCTTGTGGGAGAGGGAGGAGTGGGCCCGCCCGCGCGCCGCCATGGCAACGGCGGGGCGGTGAAGGGCCGCTGCCTGCCGCCGGGCCCGCTGCTCCCTCTCGGTGGTGGCGGGTGAGGGTCGCCGAGACCCACGCGACGATGGGGGTTGCGTGTTTGTGGGCAGCCTCCTGTCAGCGCCGGAGTGGGCTAGGCCTCGTTCGCGCAGGCGTGCAGGCGTCAAAGGTCTCGGCCCAGAAGAGGAAGGGAGCCGCGGGGCGGCCATGCTGAGGTGGTCGTTGGGGTTACTCCGTGAGGAGGAGGGTGTGCGGTGTGAAGGCCCGCAGGGCTCAGCGTGCCGAGGAGCTTCGTAGGCTGCCAGAAGGCAACCGCTGTAACACAGCCTGGCTCGGACTGCCCCTGAGGCGGAAGGCTGTGAGGTAACGGGCCCTCCTCTGCTTACGGCGGGAATGGTGTCCAGAGACCCGGTGTCCCCCCTTGGGCAAAGAGAAAGCCACTCTCGCCCTCCTTACAGGGCGGGGATCGCTCCTGCCACACAGTGCGAGAAGCAACGTGGCAAATGGCCAAAAACAACCGAAGACCTGACCCGCATTTACACACTGAGGTCACCCAGCTCAGGGACAGAAAGGGCACTGTCTGACCCGTGCTGCTTGGAGGGATCCTGAGCCCTGGCTACATTGTGGTCCCTGGGCCCAAAGTGCTTAATTTTTTTGCTTTTTCATCACCTTTTCCTTGCACTGTCCTATGCAATTTTTTTCCTTTTGATCTAAGGACACAAAGGAATAGAAACAGTATAAGTATATTCTAACAATCTTTCATTAAGTGATTATAAAGAAGAATGGGAAACCCAGGTTTAATCAGCTAAATCAAGTTGTTTTTTTTAATTTGTTTTGTCTTGCACCACTTTTCTTTTTCCAGTCAGTTCCAAATCATGATTCTTGTACCCCAATTCAGTTGTCTGCACCTTATCATCAATAGTCAAAACACATCTTAGAATTGAAGAAATGCCTTAGCATTTCTTGTCTAAATGCTTATCCCTTCTTCTGGTTTGTCCATCTGGCTGCTTCAGAACATCCCCTTGTCTGCATCCCATTGCTTTTTCTCTCCTTTCCACCCTATGTTACCTCAGCATCTTCTATCTCATCTCCCACCCTTCCTCCTTCTTCCTGGCCCACCCCTGGTCCTAGCTATGGCATGCTTTTGGGACCTCTTTCCCTAGATTTCTCACCTGACTTCTCTGTTCTTTCCGCTTGGTAAATCAGTGTGCTCATCTTTAATATTTCTTGGTGTCAATAGATGCTTTTCAAAAGGCCCTCAGAGGCTCACATGAGGACTGCTTCAGGTTTTCACACTAAACCATCCTTTTACCACTGGGGCCACCCTGATACCTCAGTCTGAAGGTGTTGCCATGTGCTGGCTGTTCCTCCACAGGGAAGGCTTTGGCATCCCCGCCTCTGCCCTGTTCCTGCCCAGGGTCACCCTGGGCTGCCTGTCCCCGCCTCAGCCTTCCCCACCCAAACCCCAGTCCTGTACCCCTGAGGTAATGCAGCTTTTCCAGAAAAGGCCTTCAAAGCCCTTTTGCAAACGCACACACTGAAGGACCGCAGGCGGTTCTTGGGGGAAAAAAGTCCAATCTGCCTTCATTTGACTTAGGAAGGAAGAAGCAAAGCATAAGATCACTAGAGCTTTGACAGCTTTGTAGTTGCCTAAAATCTTCCTGTTATCTCCATAACAGTTGTAAAAATGACATCGCTCTGGCAGGGCAGTTGGATTTATTTTCAGTATGAGTAAGTGTACTTTTCCTAACCTTATTTTCAGAAGTAGCTAAATTATCTGGTCTGATACTTCCCTCCACCAAAAGTGTTTGCTTGCGGCAGTACTCACATAGGAAAATTCATCCTGAATAATTGTAATTTAGCAAATACATAACCTTCTGAAGGCACTCATAATCTCAGGCAACCTTGCCAAGAGGTAATAATACCAGGTCAGCCCAAAATACACATTACAAATTGCTGGGAGTGCTTGTCTTTGTACATATCAATGACTACAGATAAGGCAGAAGATAGGACAAGAAGGAAAAAAGTGTCCTGTACAAACAGCTGGAGAGGAGGTGGGCTCCAGGGACCTCATTACCACCTTCAAAAGAGATAAAATAATTTCTGTTAAGCTGTAATTGCTGCATGTTGCAGCCCTTCCTTCTCTCTCCTCTGGACTGGTTACACGTTTTCATTCAGCAGTTTGCTCAAGGCAGTTCTGCTGAGCTGCAGGCTCCCATTTACAGAAGGTCACCACCTAAACTGGCTGCTAACGCTCTTAGCCTGGTAACCGCAGTCCATGAAAAACGTTTCTGTTGTGACATCTCTTGCACAAAACGTCACCGGATCGATCACCTTTGCTCTGAGCTTCTGCCATTTTCTTTGCCCCATCTGTTCTTCCAGGGCAGCTCGGTGCACAGGCTGGTCCACACAGGTCTAACTCTGAATGGGGACCATCTCCCTGTTACCACGCTTGGTTGCTTCACTGCGCTGTTGCTAACACAGTGCTTCCTGCTTTCTCCCTTGCCTACCAGGAGCAACAGGAATGAGAAGATGGCTGCAATTGTTTTCCACATGGCAGGTGGAAAATGGATACGAATCTAGACCTTAATTAATTTTATTGCCTTCTTATGCATAACTAGCATGTACAGAAAAGTTGCAATGGCTTTTCAGTTAGGAAAGTGGATGTGCTTTAACCTCTCTACAGAAAAAAAAAAAGAAAAAATAAATCCTTTTTCATGAAAGGTTAATTAGTGCACAAGTGTGTGATCAGCGACAGATCTAATGCTTTTGAGTTGGTGGGGATGTTACTGGAAAATTTTGTGTTAGACTGGTGGGTATGTATGTATAATGCAGCAGAGACGTAAGATAATATTAACAAGATAATATTTAGCTAATGTAACTGAAAACAGAAAATGTGGCTGTTGCCTTGTGAAGGACCTTTTAACTTTCTCACATGCACTTTCTTCACTCAGATCAGTTTGGCACAGCCATGCCTCTACTTTGCAGGCACCTGAACCTGCAAAGGTTCTGCAGTGCATTTAGGGGTTAGTAGAGAAAAAGACCACTTCTTACATGTATGAAGTTTTTACATACTGTAACCTGTTAAGTGTTGCCTCTAACATTACACACCACTTCCTTTTTACCTACCACCCTCTCCCTTGCATATGTCTACCATTGCATGTCACTGCTAAGACAAGGAGGACAAAGATTTTAGCAAAGTTCATAAAATTCTGTGAGGATGGGCCCAACTATCCCCAACATCTGAGCTACCCCTACAGCGTGTCTGCCTGTATGACCATCGACAGACCTTTGTAATATGACTGCAGCCTCTCCTGGAAGCTGCTAGAATTCAGTAACTAGCAGTTGTAAAGTTAGGGCAGCGAAGCTGCTGGCATTTTTAGTTTTCAAGAATATTTTTCGGGCTATTTCAAGCAGTCTCAGTAATCCTAAGTCACTGTATATTATAGCAATCAAAGTCCAGCAGGAGAGGATATAAATAAACATGGTTCACAAACAGTGTTATTTCTCTTACCAAACTAATTATGATTGTTCAGGAGGGTAATGAGCATGCTACTGTCAATAGACCCTACATACCCAACACCGACCTTTTATTTTGTAGTTGTGGAAACTATGCTTAGGGATTACTTGGATCTTTGGAAGAAAGTTACATAGACCTTATTGGTCATGCTTTCTCAAATATGTTATTTGCATATCGTCTTCTAAAAAGTCTCTCATTGTCTTTGTATAAACATTTATTTAATTTTGCTCAGCAGTAATAATAATATATATGCTAGTGTAATAATTCATAAGGAAGTAATAGATTTGCATCTGCCTATACAAACACTATTTTCCCATGTTATACATAGGCACTAAGAAAAATATTTTTACTAGGGTTTCTTGTACAGTTTATGTCTATCCCGTCTCTGTAACAAAAGATCTCATTTATTCAGTCTCAAATTATTTAACAAATCTTCAGTCTGCCTTTCATATCCTTTATCACCATTGACATTACATCAAAAAAGAGGGAACATGGTATCGCAATTTTTTGTAGAACTTTAGATTTAAAAAACATGTTCCTTCATGGAAGGAAGTTAATGAATTAGGCAAATGAATTAATTAAAATATTTACCTTGTCAAAAATTCATGTAGTGACTAATAGTCTTTTATTAAGTTCTATTGGTTTGTTTCTTTTACAGGAAACTTGCTTTTTAACTTTCCTGAATGCTTTCAAAATATTAAAACAGAGAACATTTAGTATTTTGCTATTTAATACCATATTATTTTTCAATAGCAATCATTTTTGCCAGCAGTTCAGATCTGCTCTATATATGAGAAGAAACATCACATGCATATGTGGAGAGTTAGCACTGATAGTGGCTTTTTTTATTTCAGCACATTAGTCTCCTGTAGCTATAAAAAACCCCTATAAAACACAATAAAGCTGCAGGATGCTGATACACTAGTTCCTCAACTCTTTTCCCCCGCATCCTTTTCCATTTCCCTATAAATACACGAGTTTATGCAGCTGCACTGTTGCACAAGTGCCGTATTTGGTAAATGGAATGAACCAAAAGCCAATATAAAGGTCAATAAAACCATTTAGAAAAGGAAACTAGGGAAAAACCTATTATTGACCACCATTTTGAGAGCTGAGCAGCATCACGTTCGTACCACAGTAACTGAGTTGAAAGACAGATATAGTACAATCCTTTCAGTTGTGGATTTAGTTAAACTGTCTTCTATTTTTGAATTAATTTCTGTAAACTTTGTGGTTTTCTAACCCCTTGGCTAGTTTCAGTCAAATTTGACAAGGAAGAAGGCTGTATTAGAGACAGTAAGCTTGTACAAGTATCTAACATGAAAAGCTGCGTTAGGTAAAGAAATTGAAAAGGATCTAAATGCCTTCCTCTACTGTGGGAAAAGTAGGGAGAAAATGATTTTCAAACAAACCGACTGGGACAAGGTCCAGGCCACACAGCAGGTACACACCAGCCTGTCGAGTCAGCACATGTGTAGCTCCCGCCCAGCCACAGCACAGACATCTCTTTCCATCCCACAGGCCAAAAACAAGGTATGAAATGGGGATGGGGAGGGTAGGAAGAGGAGGAGGAGAGGAAACAATAGCATTATTATCTTGGGGAGAAGGAATGGCAAGGATACCATATTGTAAACTTTTAAGAAAGTATAGGATGTGGAGATAGTGAAGAACTGGTGAAGACAGTAATGCACATGACTCAGCAAAAGGTAAGCTGACTGAAAACTAGACTTTAACAGCTTACAGAATCATAGGAAATTCATCATATCTCAGCAGACCACCTGCATACCTGGGGAGAAAGGGAGTGGCATATTTTGGCAGAGGGAGAGACAGCCCTACAGAAGCTGTCACTGAAAAAGCACCTGAAAAGCCTGCAAAGCACTGCGGTAAATTCCCTACCCCAAGATTGTTGTGCTTAGCAGGAGCAGCAACTCGACAGAGCAAATGTGCGTGTCTCCACTTCCCAAAACATGCTGTAGACTTGAGAGAAATTTAGTAAAACCCAAGGGCTGCAGCAGCTCAGCACACACCTCTGAGTTCATAGCACCACAAGTTGGAAGACCCGCAGCAACAGTTGCTGCCTGCATTTCAACACCCAACACAGTAACACACACATCAGCTACCATCTTGTTCAAAGGCAGAAGGTATACTGGTGACCCATGACATCAGGCATACATTCAACACAGTCCAGCAACATCCCTATTGTATGTAGCAGAAGCACACAAGCTCTTTAATGGGGTATGTTTCACATTTAATTTTATGAACATATGTAGAATATCCTCTCAGTAGTTTATCGTACTTTTCCTGTTTTAGGCGGGGGGGGTGTCAAAAATAACACCGCATTAGTAATAAGATGTGTCATTCAGTTCCTTATCTTGTATCTCATTATTTCTTTGGCAACAGGAGTTACAGCATTTCCTTTATAAATCAGATATGCTGGACAGACTACACATGTTTACTTGCTAGCCATTATACATTACACAGATTACTGACTGCCAAGGCAAGCTCTTTTATCCAAAGCTCTGGGAGGTAGATAGCCCACATAAAGTTTGGTCAGCCTCTGCAACAGTAAACACTAGTAACAGCAGAAAAATATTCTAGCTGTGCAACAACTTTGCAATGGATAGCTATGCAAATCACGGTAATGGTGTAATAGCTCTTCCCCAGCTCCACCACCAGATGCCAAGTCTACCCACCCCCAAGCCTACACCAGAGATGTTCTAGATTAGAGGCTTGTTTTATTATAAATACTTACATAGCATTTGAAAGAGCAGTCTATGCATTCCTGAAATTGCTACATTCACAGCATGTTTCTGTTTTATACAAACAAGCTGTATTTTATCATTTTACTCCTGTTGCACATTAAGAGTGGAAAATAGGATAAAGCATACTTCTCACAGCTTTAAGAAAAAAAAGTATCATGGTAGTGATATATTAGATGGGTAATACAACTTTGTTAATTGGAGTTCTAGAATATTTTCACCTGTGCTGAGGTTGCTTGCTTTAAGGAAATATTACACTGCCGAATTTTTAAGCACAGTAGCTTGCAGATCATCATCAACATGGAAGAATTAGAAGCCTGTTTCAAAGTTTTATTAACTCAAGTCATAAAAAAGCTAGAGCAACTTCAAATATGTACAAACAGCCATAAAAACATCATGTTCAGTTATACAGGAGACACTCTCATTACAACATGGCTAAAAAAAAAAAAAAAAAAAATCATTGTTTTCAATAAACCTCCCACAAGGGTAAAATAACCGTTTAAGCACGTATGCTCCAAAACCCTAGTAACAGCAGTTGTCAACTCATTTCATCATGACAAAAAAAAATAAAATCAGGGAGCAATAGTTAAGTTTAACTTGAGCAAGATGGGGCATTTAACTCTTGACAAATAGTAAAAGTAGTAGCATGGTTACCAGTCTTGGCTGTTAAGAGTTTTAACAATCACTAAGCGAGCACAATGGTCTCCCTTTCAGGAAGAATCTTTTAAGAGTTAAGATCCATGCCTCCAATGTTTCTGTTGTTGCCTTGTTTGAATCTTACTCCATCTTCAGCTGATTTAGTTATGCATTCAGTCCTCTATGCATTTCATTCATTTCCTTTACCTGGAGGGGAGGAGGTAGAGGGAGATCAACATTGTACTACTTTTCAACATGAAACCCAAGAAGTCAATAGGACTTAACAACCCAGATATTCATTAGCAAAGGGATTTGATGTAACACTAACAGAATCAAACACACAAGGACCACTGTAACACTTTGGCTTTTTTTTTTTTTTTTTTTAAATTATTAAAAAATCCCACAGCACTCTGGGGTGTGTGCAGGGAGCAGAGTTCACTATTTAGCTACAACACCCTTTGGATTCCTTTACAAAAGGCTCTACACTTGGGGTGAAGCACCATGTGCACTAATACCACTTGTTACTATTCCACTGGAAAGTAGTTCTTCAATAGAAACTGCAAGCTCCATGCAAATACCTCAAGTAAAGGTCTTCATGACAGAAGACGACTATCAGTATTTCCTGTGGATTGTATAGCCCTTGCTATAGATACGTAAAAAGAGTACTTGCTGTCAGCACCACCCTCCACCCCGGGAAAGGCAGCAGATCACCAGTTGCCTTTGAAACTAGTGCAGAATGAAGATGGTGAACTACATAGAGATGAAAACCAGATACAGAATTTGAATACTTTCAGTTTCCTTGAACACATCTGAAGCACCTGAAGCAAGCTTTTAACCTGCAACAAACTCAGGAGTTACTGGATTCTGGCCAACCTCCTCCCCGCACATTCACCATAAACAGAAATTAGTTACCTCTGCTTTCACGTACTTCCCTTTCCTCCTCCTTGTGAAGACCTGCAAGAGAAGGACAGAATAATTGTGAAGTTTTATTTAAGTCTTGACTTTATCTGGTTGTGACTTTAGAACTCCAAACTTGAAGCTGTCCCTTTCCCATGCTTCCAAAGCAACGTACACACATTAAGAGGCTGTCTGTCACTCAACTACTTTAAATCAGAAGGCAAGACAGGTACTTTCTTCACCTCAATGAGTTTTTCGTAATACTTCTGTTTTCCACACAACACCCTTCAGTCATAACCTGGAACAGTGACGGTATGTCCACCACCTCTTTCCCACCTCCCAAGTCTCAAAAAAGCAGCCAGTTTACAGAGGAAGACTGTTTCTATCAGAGTCCAATTACCGTGGTATGTTGTTATTTCCCAAATTACACTGTTACCCATTCTGCTTGGCAGCTTTGTTAGAACTTACCAGAACAACAATTGCAGCAACTATTGCTACTATTACTACTACAATGACAGCAATGAGGCCAGGAGTCAGAGACTTCATGGAAAACTCCGGTGCTATTTCATCAACGTAGTAGACCACTGTCTTCTCAAAACGCAGTATTTCATTATCAATGCTCACATTTAGTCTGTTGTTATGAAAGATGGAGTCACCTTTTATCTAAGAACAGATAGGAAAAAAGAGACTTGCTCGTTCACATTGTAATAGGCGTTCAGCTAGGCACTGCAATAATTCATCTTGCTTTAGCCAGTACACATTTAAAACTCCTGAATGCAATACAATATACACATCTAGTCTTTGTCAGACTTTACTCATGACATACTTACATCTTTTTCGAAGTAGTAGGCCACATCAGCTATATCCACATCTCCAGAAGATTTCTCTGAGGAATTTTGCTTCAAATCAATAGTAATGTAAGGTTCTTCATACTGCAAAAAATATAGTATGGTATTAAAAAGGAGATAGTTTAAATCCAACTATCAAATACACAGCAAAATATTAGGATCCGACTTGAGAACTCACATCCTGAATCAAGTTTCTGGTACTCGTTCTCAAGCCAACTGCTTACAGTATGATTCAAATTCCACTTTTTTTTAGTGAAGCAAAGCAAGAATTCATCTATAGACTGAGGAGAGCAATACGTAATTTCTCAGTATTTCAGTTCAGATACAGCTATGTGCTAGCTGCTCAGTAAGTGACACTATTTTGAGACCTTACCGTAAGACTCATACTGTACTGCATTAGTCAAACGAGTTTTCAAAGTTATTCACAACAAAATAAAATTCTGATCCTTTACTAAAAATTATGTGCCTCTTACCAGAACACTACTTATATAGCGTCCATCCAGCATATAACGATTGGTAATTGTTTCCTTGAAGAATCTGCAGAGACATTAAAACCACAG